>NC_086323.1:164573865-164653865 GCF_036172605.1 Pelobates fuscus | reverse complement strand
AGTTTGGATATAAACGCCCTTGATAAAGGCAACCAGGAGGTGCCGAAACGTTGGGGGGTTATTTTGATTCCTGTTTCTGCCCTGTTAGGCTTGTGAGAATTTTGGTAAACTGGTATTGTTAATTATTTATGTTTTGTGTCTGTTTTTGTATTACTTTATATATTACTATTATTTTGTATTTCAACCTAGTATTGGTTTATTAAACCTGGTTGATTATTATCTGTGAATTCCGGTGTGCATTCTCTTTCTTGTTTGGTTACATTACTCCAAACAAACATGAGTGTTTTAGAGCAGCACAATGTATATTACTGATGATATCATCAGTGAAAGGGCAGTTTATTTGTGAAAAATGAAAAAAAAAAAAACTAATATAAACGCTAATTTTGTCCAGGGTTTGTGACGAAGTGGCTACTAAAAAAGGCTGGACAAACCCCATTTTGAATACCCTGGGTTGTCTACTTTTACAAATGGTTTGCCAAGATGGGGTTAATTTTCATTCCTGGGCTGCCATACGGTCTCAAAGGCAACATAGGCCCAGCAAACCAATCTGGCAAATTTCAATGGAAAAGGGGAACGCTCTATATTTGTCCTCTAAGTTTCCAAAAACTCATAAAACCTGTACATGGAGGGTACTGTGGTACTCGTGAGACATTGCTGAATACACAGTTGTGTATTTTATTGCAGTAAAATCTAACAGTATTACGACATTCACAGTTAAAATGTCATGCAGAACTTAAAATTTTCTTAATTTCTCATACTTTTTAAGATTGTATTCACATTCAGTTATGTTTCATATATAAATATGTGATATAAAATGAAAGCCCTGTTTCCCCTGAACAAAATGATATGTAAGTAGTGTGGGTGCACTTAATATAAAAGAGGTGAATTATGGTTGAACAACATATAGCGCAAATTCCAGGTTTTGATCACAACTTGTACAACTGACTCGATCCTCCAGAAATTGTGACATTTTGGTATTGATTTTGAAAATATAGGCGATCATGAAAAAAATATTTTTTTATTGAAGGATAGTGATCATATGAAGCCATTTATAATCACACAGTTGTTTGGCTCCTATTGAAATCATAATGATAACAGAAATCACCCGAGTGGCCCTGATCAAAAGTTTACATACCCTTGAATGTTTGACCTTGTTACATACACACAAGGTGACACACACAGGTTAAAATAGCAATTAAAGGTTAATTTTCCACACCTGTGGCTTTTTAAATTGCAATTAGTGTCTGTGTATAAATAGTAAATGAGTTTGTTAGCTCTCACGTGGATGCACTGAGCAGGCTGGATACTGACCAATGGGAAGCAGAAAAGAACTGTCAAAAGACCTGCGTAACAAGTTAATGGAACTTTGTAAAGATGGAAAAGGATATAAAAAGATATCCAAAGCCTTGAAAATGCCAATCAGTACTGTTTAATCACTTATTAGGAAGTGGAAAATTCGGGGATCTCTTGATACCAAGCCAAGGTCAGGTATACCAAGAAAGATTTCAGCCACACTGCCAGAAGAATTGTTCGGGATACTAAGAAAAACCCACAGGTAACCTCAGGAGAAATACAGGCTGCTCTGGAAAAAGTTGTGTGGTTGTTTCAAGGAGCACAATAGGACCAGGGCCGGATTAAGAGCCCAGTGGGCCTGGTGCTGTTAATTATGATGGGCCTAATTACAAAATATTAATGACCAAAAACACTAAAAAAGTCCTACCTCCTAAGCGTCATGTATCTGATGGAGATGATGCTGTAGGGAAACTCATAGGATGCAACTATGAGAAAACACATACCCTTTGCTAATCTCATGCTTTCATCTTTCAAGTAAACCCATACCCCCAACAGCAGTGTCCAGTAAAGCAGGAAGTCGATGGATGCGGTAAAAAGGTGGGCTACTGACACAAATCACATACCCAGAACGGCTGAAAGGGCGAACATAGACAAAAAGGGGGAATGTCTGTGTCCCTATGTCTCCCAGTCCCTTAGTGTTTGTGTCCTCATGTCTCCCAGTGTCCCCATGTCACAATGTTGCGGTGTCCAATAAACCTGCTTAAAGCTATCACAGTGAGTGCCTGAGATTTTTTTCTTTTATACTAGGGGACACTGAGACACTACGGGCACAGAGACACTATGGGCACTGAGAGACATGGGGCACTGAGACACTGATACATAGGGGACATTGGAGACTTGATAAAGACCTGGGTACAGGTCGAAACGTTGTGGTGTCCAATAAACCTGCCTAAATCTATCACAGTGAGTGCCTGAGATTTTTTCTTTTATACTAGGGGACACTGAGACACTAGGAGACATGGGGACACAGAGACATTGGGAGACTAGGGGACTTTGGGAGTCTAGGGAACACTGGCACACTACAGACACTGAGAGACACCAGGGACACATGGCGATACTGAGATACTAGGGACACTGGCTGGGAGACATGGGGACACTGCCATGTCTCCTATGTCTCAAAGTCGCCCAGTGTCCCCATGTCTCCCTGTGTCTCCATGCCTCTCAGTGTCCCCATGTCGCCCAGTGTCCCCTAGTGTTTGTATCCCCATGTCTCCCAGTGTCCCTTAGAGTCTGTGTCCTCATGTCTCCCAGTGTCCTGATGTCACTAGGACACTAGGGGACACTTAGAGACATGGGGACACTGGGAGACATGGGGACACTGAGACACTAGGGACAGAGGCTGGGAGACATGGGGACACAGACTAGGGGCCACTGTGTCCCTAGTTTCTCAGGGTCATGGGCGTCCGAATGGGGGGGTAAAGGGGGATACTTGGCCCCCCCGGATTTTTCAGCTTGTGCTGCTATTTTTCGTTTTAGTGTGAGAATACAGTGCAATACCAGCACTGGCCAGTAGGTGGCGCTGTGAATGGAGAAAGGCAGGAAGCTACAGCTTATCCCTGCCTCTCTCTCATGACTGAAACCGCAGGGGAGCAGCACAGAGGTAGCCTACAGAGCAGGTAAGTGAGGCATGGGGGGTGGGGGAGACCGCATAGAGGAAGGTAAAGTAGAAGGAGCAGAAAGGTTCTGCAAGGGGCAAAAGGGATCAGCAAGGAATAGAAAGGGGCAGCAAGAAGCAGGAAGGGGTCGAAAGGTTTTCAAGGAGCAGGAGGGTAAAGTAGAAGGAGCAGCAAGGAGGGGTCAGCAAGGAGTAGAAAGGGTCTGCAAGAGGCAGGAGGGGTCAGCAAGGAATAGGAAGGGGCAGCAGGAAGGGGTAGGGACGGTCTGCAAGGAGTAGGAAGGGTCTGCAAGGAGCAAGAGGGGTCAGCAAGGAGTAGGAAGAGGCAGCAAGGAGCAGGAAGAGGCAGCAAGGAGCAGGAAGAGGCAGCAAGGAGCAGGAAGAGGCAGCAAGGGGCAGCAAGGAGCAGGAAGGGGCAGCAAGGAGTAGGAAGAGGCAGCAAGGAGTAGGAAGAGGGAGCAGGAAGGTTCTGCAAGGAGCAGGAAGGGTCTGCAAGGAGCAGGAAGGGGCAGCATGGAGTAGGAAGAGGCAGCAAGGAGCAGGAGGGGTCAGCAAGGAGCAGGAGGGGTCAGCAAGGGGCAGGAGGGGTCAGCAAGGGGCAGGAGGGGTCAGCAAGGAGTAGTAAGGGTCTGCTAGGAGTAGGAAGGGGCAGCAAGGAGAAAGAAGGGGCAGAAATGAGTAGGAAGGGTCTGCAAAAAGCAGGAAGGGTCTGCAAGGAGCAGGACGGGTCTGCAAGGAGCAGGACTGGTCTGCAAGGAGCAGGAAGGGGCAGCAAGGAGCAGGAAGGGGCAGGAAGAATCAGAAGGAACAGAAAGGATCAGCAAGGGGCTGCAAGAAGCTGGAAGGGGCTGCAAGAAGCTGGAAGGGGCAGAAAGAAGCAGGAAGGGCCATCAAGGAGCAGGAAGAGCCATCAAGGAGCAGAAAGGGATCAGAAAGAGAAAGGAGCAGAAGGGCGCAAAATAAGCAGAAAGTAGCAGAAAGGTAAAGGAGCAGAAGGAGCCTCAGAAGACAAAGAAGACTGTGTCAAATGAAGGAGAAGAAAATGAGATTGTAGCACTTCATTCTGGACACCACATCATAAGGCGTTGGTACCTGGGCCTGGCAGGGAAACGTTGGACCTTCTTATCTCCCCAAGTAAAAACAAACAATATCAGTGTTAATGTGTTCACTTTTATTTACTGAGTGTCAGGAAACACAGAGGGCCGCTGGGTAGGGGTACCGCTGATTGGCTAGATGGGACAGCTAGCACTCTAAGCCAATCAGTAGCTCCCCATTCCTAAAAACTTAAAACATTTTTATGAATCGGGAACTAGCGATTGGCTTAGAGTGTCAGCTGACCACTCTAGCCAATCAGCGGCACCCATGCCCAACGTCAATCTGCACTTCCTGACACTCTGTTTCAGAAGTCGAATACCACTGAGCGACCTGGAGATCTGGAGGAGGAGCTGAAGGAAGCTGAAGGAAGCCTTTTGGGGGTAAACGGTTTCCCCTTCCCCTTCAAAGAAAGAGCACCCAGGGGCCTCCTTGCATCACAGCATTTTCATTTAGATAAAGTTGTTATGGTGACCAGAATGTTCCTGTAATTTGATGAAAGGAACACTATAGTGTCAGGAATACAAACATATATTCCTGACACCATAGTTGTGAAAACGCTATTCATCCTTGCTTTATGTGAAAATGACTATGCTCCTCCCCTTCATGACACTGTCAAAAATGGGCCAAGCATGGATGTCATTACAATTATACCCCCCCTTCCCCCCCGGAAAAATTCCTGCGGACGTCCATGCTCAGGGTTCCCATGTTCCCCAGTGTCCCAATGTCTCAGCGTCCCCATGTCTCGGAGCTGCTGTCTGGACTCTCTGTGCAGAGCTGCTCCCCGCGGATCAGTGAGTAGAGAGAGGCAGGGAGAGAGATGCCGTAACTTCTTATCACTGCCTCTCTCCACACAAACAGCGACCCCTACTGGCCGGCGCTGGTATTGCAGAATAATCTATGTTTATACTGAGACAGACATTTGTATTGCCGGTATTACTGCAATACCGGCACCGGCTAGGCAGCCTCAAATACCTGAGAAATACTTCTGAGAAATACCTGGCAACCCTAAGAAATACATGAGAAATACCTGGCAACCCTAAGAGTAGTGTGTAAAAAAAAAAAAAAAAAAAAAATGTAAATTTTTTTTTTTTTTTTTTTTTAAAAACCAATGGGCCTATTCCATGGGCCTGGGCCTGGAGCTGCAGCTCCATCAGCCCCTATGTTAATCCGGCCCTGAATAGGACGATACTTGAACAAAAATGAGCTGCATGGTCGAGTTGCCAGAAATAAGCCTTTACTGTGGCAATACTTCCTTAAAATGCCTCACAGCTTCTGGCACACTGTAATTTGGAGTGACAAGACCAAAATAGAGCTTTATGCTCACAACTATGCGCTATGTTTGGAGAGAGGTCAACAAGGCCCCCAAAGAATACCATCTCCACTGTAAAGCATGGTGGTGGCTCCCTGATCTTTTGGGGGTTTTGTGAGCTCTAACGGCATGGGGAATCTTGTGAAAATTGATGGCAAGATGAATGTAGCATGTTAGCAGAAAATACTGTCAGGCAATTTGTGCTTCATGAAGGCCGCACATGGGACACTCTTGGACTTCTCAGCATGACAATGAACCTAAGCACACGGCCAAGTTGACCCTCAAGTGATTACAACAGAAAAAGGTGAAGGTTCTGAAGTGGCCATCACAGTCTCCTGACCTTAATATCATTGAGCCACTCTAGGGAGATCTCAAATGTGCGGTTCATGCAAGACAATCAAAGACTTTGCATGACTTGGAGGCTTTTTGTCAAGACAAATGGGCAGCTATACCACCTGCAAGCATTAGGTGCCTCATAGAAAACTATTACAAAAGACTGCACACTGTCATTGATGCTAAAGGGGGTAATACACATATTAAAAACTAAGGGTATGCAGACTTTTGAACAGGAGTAATTTAATTTTTTTCTTTGTTGCCATGTTTTGTTTTATGATTGTGCCATTCTGTTATAACATACAGTTGGATATGAAACCCATAACAAAAAGAAGTGTGTTTTGCCTGCTCACTCATGTTTTCTTTAAAATTTTTACATATTTTACCAATTATCCAATGGTATGCAAACTTTTGAGCACAACTGTAGGTTTCCTAGTTAAAACAGTGAAGAGTGGTTGATGACCACTATATAATAATTGATATTACTTTACTATGCAACTATGAATGGAACCTGCTTTCCCAGATGATTACACTGTGATAGGTGCTGGGCAGTTGGGAACGATCACAATCTGCTTGGTAGCATGCAGGGAGACCCTGCTAGGGTCTGTTCAAACTTTGGGGTCTTTCTTAGAGATGCTGCAGTTCGAGTATCACATGGCTGAGCACCACTGTGTCCTAGATGCATTTAAATGTCTGTAAACGGCACTGCATACAACTCATCGGTCAGCCTGGACCACTAAATGTGACCTCAGCTGACAGAGGGGAACCCTAAAAAGCGACTAAAACCTGGGTTAACTCTGCTCCAACCATGATTTAGTTATAGGGCTTTAAATCCTAAATTGGAAATATAATGAGGTGTATTTACTGTTTAGTTTAATTACTGGATTTAACCCCTTTTCAAACCACATTGCAGTCTATGGGCATTTAAATGTCCATTTAAAGAGGTGTATGCATGCTCAGTTTGAACACTGTATACAGCTTATCTGTCATTCTGGGGCCACTAAATATAGCTATCAGATGCGAGCCCCAGGTATTGATACCTGGATCTACCTCGTGTTAAGCAGGAATTAACCGCTACTTAAAACAAATAGTTAGGACATTCCATGCCGTCCTAATGGAGTTAAATTCAGCTCGGTAGAGGTGGCATGGAACATCCTAACATCAGGAAGGGGTTAAATAAGTCAAAGAAAGGGGGCGTGGCCAGCTGTCTAACGAGTAAGACGCGTTCTCGTGAAGCTCCGATATAGAGACTCAAAATAGAGACCAGAAACCTGCAAACGGGACCCTCCAAACGCAACAAACACACCCCCCACACAGTAACGGACGTGGGGCGAAAAAACAAGAAATTCCACCTTCCGCAACCACTTAAAACACCTGACCTTTGGCTTTCCTTTACGAGGCCTAATCTGGCGGCTCCAGCTAAAATGGCACCCACCGCACCCAGCAAGGAGGAAGCCTCGGATGACTCCCAGGAGGGCAGAGACAGCCCCACCTCATCTCAGGCAGAAGATGGAGCCCAGTGTCAGGCATCCGAATCGGAGGAAGACTCATCCCCAGTCACAAAGAGGGATATTAGAGATCTCCTAGAGGAAATGAGGGGGGTGTGGAGGGCAGACTTGCAGACCACAAGGAAGGAGATGGTCATCCAGAAGAGGCTCACTGAAGTTGAAGCCAGAGAAAGCGCCAGAGACGCCAGCAATAGGTCTCCAGTGACGCTGTGCAGGATCTACGCTCACAGGTCCAGCAGCTCAAGAGGACGGTCTCAACGCTGGAGGTCCCCCACAGAAGGCGAAACATTCGCATCAGAGGCATACCAGAGACCGTTGGGGAAGAAGCCCTGATGAGGTATATATCTCGCCTTATCACCAGAATGGTGACAAAATAGTAACCGCATTTAGAATACGCAAAGCTGCCACAGCGCCAGCAGAATCCCCAAGAGACTTCACAGCGGTCACGAAAGATATACAAACCCGCTCAGCGATCATGGCCTGCTCCCGAGAAATAGGAAGCGTTCAATTCGAAGGCAATACAGTGTCCCTCTATGGAGACCTCTCGTTCGCAGCTCTGGTGGAGCAGAGACAACTAGCACCAGTGGCTAAACAATTGAGAGAGGAGGCAGTCAAATACCGGGGGGAGGGGTGCAGATGGATCCCTAACAGCAATAAAGAGAGACCGGACATTCACCCTCACCTCCGCGGACGACCAGGCACAATTTCTCCACCAGCTGAGAAAGCAAGAGGCGGAAAACAATGAACCCAGAGAAGCCGACACTTGGAAGCAAAGACACACACAGAGCAAACCAGGGCCCATAAAGAGTCACCACACTTCAGCATCACTGAGGAGACAAACCCTCATCTGAGCGGCTTACCACAGCACTCACTCAGAGGACCACCAAATCCCAGGTGATGGCGATGATATATGCAGCACCACATTGATAGGGAAAACCATCAACCAAGTTATATGCCCCAGAAATCCAATTCCAGATGTAATACCATTTTAGCTAAAGCTAGAGACTTTCCTCTCCCTAATGTTTAGCCTACAGAGAGCATCATGTTGGAGACCCCACAAACACCCATAACAATGGGACCGTCTGCATTAATACAGGCCTGAGACAGGCCCTAACAAGGGGTCACAAGGGACCTGAGGTTACAGAGTAACCAACAATAGACGCTTTACCAACAATGCCACAGACTAACTGTTACAGAAACGTTGTTTTGTTGTTTTTTTAGATTTCCCATACAATGAGGTTCCTGAAAACAAGCTAGCAGAAAAAGGTTAGGACATAAAACTAGGCCCAATAGCCCAACCTTACAATACAATGAATTTCTTGAACAGCAGTTTCACTGGTTCGTCAGGCTATTGCGGTTATTACTTCAATCTTCCACTAGTCCTAATTCCAGATGTGCTGAATATAGTTAAAGTATTCCCTTTGTGTAGAGTTTCCCCAATATAATGGACGCAACCAGTCGTATTAGGTAAAAGCGGCAAACTGACTTTATAAGGCCACACAGCTTTTTATGCAGTGCCCCTAGCATGGGGTTTCTATTACAAAATCATAGGGGTTTCCTTCCCACAAGCTAATCAAATTATCTCTAAAATAGGAAAAAACTTACATACAATTTTTACATATGACAAAAATACATGACAACAGCATCGGAATCCCACAAAAATTATATTCCCGAATACCCCCGAATTGAGCGCAGAACATATCAAAAAAGCGATAAAATTGGTTCGGTAAAACAAAAGTTATGTTCGTGCATATATAAACTGGTTGCCTGGTAGAGGTGGTATTGTCAACTTCAAAAGGGGGTAATTTGAGCTTACAACCTAAATTTCTCTTTGAAGCTGGGACCCCAGCATAGTCATTCTGCAAGGTGTGAGAAGTCTGGTTTCAGTATAAACTAACTAATTTGCCATACATCTTGAATCCTTCTTAGATAAGGTCATTTGATATGAATAAGCCTTGTGTTCCAATATCATTGTCATGATCTTGAGCAGGTCAGAGAGGAGACCTATGCAAGGGTTGACTTCAGGTACTTTATTTGTGCTCTTAGACATAATATGAACAGGATATCCCATAATAGAAAGTATAGGAAAGAGAGAATGAAAACAGAAATAAAGAGGTGTAAGCAATATGCCCTAAATAGGTTATAAACAGGAATGAAAGTAAATAAGAAAATCTATAGATAAAAGTATAGGTTGAAATAGAAGGACAAATGAAACAGAACAGAACAAATAGGTTGCAGGATTACAGGAAAAGGCGAAATTTAGTTAATCAGCCCCACAATTAGAAGGAGTATTGATCAAGCAGGAAAATAACACCATATAATATTACTTTGAGAGAGAGTCCAGATTGGTGTTATGCAGGTAGGTATGTGTGACGAAACCAATCTTGCCACATTGCATTGGAGGAGCCTGGTTGCCCGCCTGTTGCCTCTGGACTATGGCCCTGGGAGATTGGGCCCTTTAAAAACAGTATTCGGCCATACCAGAGTGTAGGTCACTCATTCTGTCCCTTTAAATACTGTGGGGAAGGATTGGTACTTTTGATATGGCACTTCAGATGCAGTCGAAGTGCCGAAGTCGTCGAAGTGGCCGCCATTCGACAAAGGAACACGTGGCGGTGGCCATTTTAATTTAGTTGAACGGATTTTGTGTGTAATTGCTGGGAGTGTTGTTGGTAATGTACGTGTATGATTGGTTGCTTTGTAACACCCTGTGGGTGGTCCTATCTAAGGGAAACCATCATAAAAGAAGGTTCTTTTGGTGCCAATAAACAGACCACTGATTTACCCTCAACACGGAGCTCTGTCTCGTCTTTGGGGGGATTTACTGTATGCTGTTAGAGACTTATTGACAGGAGTGTAAGCTGATTGTATGCTTTTCCTGTTCGTCTGCTAGCAGCTATTCGTGAGGTTCCAGTTCGGGAGTTGGAGTGCTGTTTTGTATCCAGTTCGGGAGTTGGTGTTCTGCAGTAGCTGTGCCTGTGTCTCTGGAAGGGGAAGATCTACTAAACGGCGGTTTAACCCTTTTATGCCTGGGGGTGCCGTTACAGTATGGACCAGACAAGTTGTATGGATCAGGTTGGTAGAAATCAGGTGGGTAAGATAAAGCATAGTTCAGGCTGGTATTGAGCAGGGTTGGAAGTAAGCAGGATTGAGGAGTAGTTCAGGCTGGTATTGAGCAGGGTTGGTAGTAAGCAGGATTGAGGAGTAGTTCAGGCTGGTATTGTGCAGGATTGGAAGTAAGCAGGATTGAAGCAAAGAAGGTAAGTCCACAGGTTAGTTCACAGGAGCCGGGATCTGAAGTGTTTCAGGATGAGCATCAACTTCAATGTAAAGGCCATGTGGTGAGTTGGGTGTAGCCTTTTGTAGGTTGCTCAATGATTCCAGGCAGGTGAGAATTATAAGGTAAGTTTTCAGAACTAGAGGCAAGGGAGGCCACTCGTGGTCAAACATAATCAGTGCATGAACTTTGTTTTAAAGGAACAGAATAAACGGAACAAAATGTCGTAAAAAAAAAAGGGACATTAATACCTATCCACAGATTAATACTCAATCCTCATTTTTATCATATTTAAAATGGGACAAGCACAATCTTCCAATCAGGCTTAAACATGATTTCCGAACAAGGGGACCCCACAGAGTCTGTTCGGTAACCGAACAGAAGGGAACAATTCCATTTGAATGCAGAGAAACAGACAATACAAAGTATAATTAAGGGAACATGTACGAGGAAGTCCCATCTCCCGTGACAGGCTGTGGTGCTGAAGTGGTAATTGTGTAGTTAAGATTTCCAGGTCATGCACAGATATGACCTTTGAAACTGGATATGGTGTGGTTGGAGGAGGCAGGCCTTTCTGAATTTGGTGTGCTGCTGTCAGTACATTGTGGGCCAGTTTAATACTATGCCTGGAAAGATTCATTTGAGGGAGCTTGCCAATACAGGGACACTGTAGACACTAACTGCTTCATCTCATTGAAGTTTTTGTAGTGTCTGTAGTCCTCTGATGCCATCCCTCCATTCAGCATGAATTTTTAATGTTTCAGAGCTAAATAAGAGATTCTAACAGACGTCCCCTCCGTGCTGCTGTGCTGCTTGAGCTACTAAGGAAGCAATGTGTGGCTATGCAAGGGCATAGCAATGGGTGGTTATGGTTGGCTGAGAGTGTCAGGTGACTGTTTTCAGCCTATCACAGCACCCATTGTTGATACAAATTGGCATGGCTAAAGGAAGTGTGTATTTTCTGAATTATTGTCCATTTTAGGCTATTTAAATGTAGGGCCTCCCATGCTTCCCTTTTCTCATCACCACTGCTGGCTGAGATGGTAAATGATGATCTCAGCAAAACCAAAGCTTCTGGAAAAGCACTGGAGACCTACTGCTCATGCGTAACAATCGCCCAGTTGCACCAATCAGTATCTCCTCATAACGATGCATTATACCAATATCTCTATGGGGAGCATGAGACATCTTCATGCAGAGCAGGATTACACTGAGTGTCTGTCCTGTAAAAAAACACTAGAGGTGTCCTTAGGACCAATGATCACAAAAAATGGTTTCTGGTAAGCAGAATGTCCCTTTAAAGATTTAGCAATTAATATCACAATGCAGTTTAGTCTGGGCACAGCCAAGGCACACATTGCATGGAAGAAGAAAAAGGAACAAAGAGTCTGTTTCTCCTTTCCTTTCTTTCCATGGTGACTGATAGGTGCAATGGGCAGAACTTATAACAATGAGCGACGGGGAGCAAAGATGGCAGCACTCAGTCCTAGGATACAAATACATACGGCAGTGTGGATTTCTACATCTAATCATTTTTGTCAAATCTCACAAACATATATTACCCTTTAAGGCAGACAATGCATTATGGGAGTTATTGGCCATCAACAACAATGGATCTTTTTTACTGACCACTCTTGGCACTTAAGGAATACTGTAGTCAATTAACTCCTGGTGCCCAGATCTGTTTTCTGAAATCGGATTTCTAGAAGAAGCGGTTTTGCTTTTGTTTTGTTTTTTTATTACCTGAATAAAAACCCATTTTATTTTGCCAACAGTTTTCTAACTTTCTGCGGTGATCCTTAACACAAACTAATAATACATGTCCAACAATGCAACCATAAATTTAAAACACTGTTTATTATGTTCATTTTAATTTTGTATGAAAAGTCAACATTTCTCCTGGGCTGAGACTCCTCAAAAGATCATGTTTATACAAGCCATAGGACATGACCTTTGAATTTCCTTACCGTGTTATTAAACATACACGTAAACATGCAATCAACACGATCGTTTAGTACTGAATTATAATGCAAAAATATTATCATTTAAGTGATAGAAGCAGATTCGCACTCATCTCTTGTTCAACCTCTGTACTTAACACAATAGGATTTTTTTGTTACTGCTTTGTTTGAGATCCTGGTTGTTGAAAGCAATCTGACTATATCTAGAGGTCAACCTGCAGCACTCCTCTCTCTGTGAAAGCATGTTTGTGTCTTTATCATTGTAGCTCTACTTCCGACTGAATTCTATCTACATTTCCTTTTTAAGAGAAGAAAAAAAGCTGTATGTAAAGAGGAATTTTCTGGTTCCCAACCCATAATGTTGTAATGCATGTTGTTGGTGAGGATGCACACCTGCACCAATGTATCTTGGGGGTGACTTATACTAAAAACAAAGGATAAAGCAATTCAAACAGTCTGGATCTTTACACATTATTTAAAAGGAATTCACTGGCAGAAGAAGAATCTCTACTTTCATAATATTGCCTGGGGGTCTATTCGTCACCGTCACTAAATGGTGAGCTGTAGTGAGAAGACAAATGGCTTTCAAAACTTAGTTGGGAAAAAAAAAAAATAGCTCAGGTAAACTGGAGATACTTTATTTTCCCAAACTTTGTCTGTTTTGGCCTACATTTAAAAATCTTAAATGTATTTAAATCAGATAACCAAACAAAATATGAAAGGTTTTCATTGAGAATACAGAAGTAAAAATGAATGGTCTATATTGGATATCTTTTAAAGAGCAGAAAATCACCTCTAGATCCAAAAAATTCATAAACAATTTAAAGAGCCAAATTAGTAACAACCCCCTCGAAAAAATAGTACACTTTAATCAGACAATACTACATGGCAACGAATATAAGACAACAGAAATGATTTCACAACAGAAATGTCTTTCTTATTTTATCGTTCAAAGAAACTTTACCCAATTCCCTCAAAATAAAACTTTCAAAACCTGTGATCTCAATGCAGCTGTAGAAACACAGAACGAGTCAAAGTAATCGTTTTCAGCTAAGAAACCTCCTCCCCACTTGACTCCAATAGGAACTGTGACCCTAAGTCGAGCAGTTAAATACCCAAATTATGATCTGCTTTTTACAGTAAAGTAGGTAAAATATAGAACTGCCAGCCCACCTTTAGCAAAAACAGCTACGGGAGACATTTTTTACATCAGTTGCCAAATCTGTTTTATGTAGAATCATTTGTTAATAAAAATAGACTATTGTGCATTCAGTTGAATCGTAAACTGGGCAAACCTATAAAAGTTAAGAGCGAATGTTTGAAGATATCCTTGATTATTTTTGGAAAGTGTCCCAAACTTTAAGGATTTTTATATCCCAAGCACTCATACTATTCACACGTAAGTGGTACTAGATAAGACTGTCAACATTTTGAAGCCAAATATGTTATCTACTCCCAAACTAAATAAAATTAGTATGTATTTTTATTCTTCAAATCAAAGTAATAAAAACATTTCTACAAAATTTCATTAATGGTTAGAGACTACCACAAAGCTTATTTTTTTTATTTATTTTTTTTTATTTTAAATCCTACATTTGATCTGAATAAAAACTGAAAATGTGTTTTATTTCTTCAATAAAGACATGACTGTCATGTGAAGTATAAATGTATGGCTCAAAAGTATAAATGTATGGGTAAAATGTGAAACCGAAATGGTACTGAAAAGTTAGAAGAAGTCAGGATGATTTACGGCATGCCAACTGTTACGAAGTGGTTAATTATTTTCATACAGTGTATGATTTTCCTCCCCCCATATAAACCAATATACTTAGAAAGTGTTAGTCAGATAAGTCAAAATTAAGGGAGGCAAAGGTCAGAGATGGTCGAGAACGCCAAACTCTGAAGCAAACGATCACCGAGGAAAGTCCATGAATTGATCAAGGACCAGAGGAGAGTCCTCTTTTTATGGCTCATGTATGTACATAGTGGGGAATCGCGATGCAGCCTAGGACAAAATCTAACCCCATTCAACCCCCCAGTAACGACAGACCACTTAGTATGGATGAAACAGGCCACAGCATTTATGATCACAAACTAAATTACTGCATAACACATCCATAACTGTATTTATTAAATCTCTTCTTTTCTGTAACCAAAACGTTAGACATAAATAAGCATAAATTAACATATATACATATATAACTCCACACATAGTGTTATACAGTGACCCAACCGTCCTTGCCAATAAACATAGAGTGGTTCCTAATCACCACTCCCTCTCACCTCCCCCCTCGTCATAAAAATCATATATTTCCAATGCCTGCCATCAGCCGACCTTATCCACGCTCGATGGGCACGAGACCTCAGGCAACCTAAAGTTTAACCTTTGAAGCAGGGGAGGTTTGAGACCTTAAAAAACTTGCCATCAGAGCGAAGAGGAAACCCCATTTGTAGGTCACGTTATGCTCTCTCAGCGCCGCCGTTACAGGGCGGAGAGCTCGCCTGGCATCGAGGGTGATAGGGGATAGGTCATTATATAGCGAGACCTGGGCTCCCCGGAAGGGCCAAGTGGACCGTTCCAGGGCTTTTACCATGATGTTATTTTTCACCGGGAAGGAGCTTAGGCAACAAACAAGGTCCCTCGGTCCATCCTCTGCATTCCTGGGCCGCAGGGTCCTATGAGCTCTGTCAAATTCAATTTGTGGCAGGGGAGTAGGTAGCATGATAAATTGAAAAAGTTCCCTAAGGGAGTCTGTCGCGTCCTCTGCCCCTTCTGCTTCGGGTACACCCCGCACGCGGGTGTTGCATCGCCTACCTCTATTGTCCACATCTTCGAGGTGGCGACGCATATTCAGCAGCATCTCTCCCTGTCTGGCCACTGCTGTGTCTGTAGATGCTACTCGAGTCGCTAGGGCCGCATCCGCCTCTTCCAGCACGGCAATGCGGCCCGCGTGCGTGGTCAGTTCGGCGCGGAGCCCTGCGACCTCCGCCCTCATGGTTTCTTGAATTGTGGCTGTGACGGTCTGTAGGTCAATTTTCGTGGCCATGGCCGTTGTTAGTTCTCTGAGGGTGTCCTCAATCCGCTCCAGTGCATTTTCTGTTGCGGTGTGATTAGGCCCCGACGCCATCTTGGGGCTCGCGGGTTCGCCGCTCGCTCCGGGTTGTGGGTGGAAGAAGCCGTCTAAAGGGCCCTGCTGGGGGTTCCCTGGGGTCTGGGGGTGCTCAGAGCGTTTTGTGCGCCCCATGGATGCTTACGTGCTGCTTAAAAGTGCTTTAGCGGGGGTTCGGCGGAGCGGAGCTCTCTCCTCACGCGGCCATCTTAGTCGGAGCCGAAACCACGTCCCCCAGACCTTAAAAAACTTGTTCATCTCATTCCATATACTTAAACGTAACCTCAAACTCAATTGGCAAGGACATACCCCCGGCTAGCTGTGACTAAATATACTAATAGGGCGGGCGGGAGGGAAGCTGTTTGCTGGCCCGAATCCCAAGTGGCACTGATGTAAGACCTCCCCCACACTAACTCACACAGAACATAATCCCACCCACAGACTCTTTCCCAACCAATCCCATGCATCTATCCCCACACTCCTACATGTGCCCTTGTCCGCTTAGCTGCGCTATCTCCCCAGGGTCTGACCAAAATGGCACCAGAAACGTAATCAAATAACTGACACATAATGAGACAGTGCCCAATTTTAAACCATAATGCTTAGACTTAGAGAGACAACAGAGTTGAACCTGGGAGTTCCCAAAATCCACCGTATATCTAAAATGATTTATGTTTGTATTGTTAGGTGTCTTTTTAGTACATTAAAGGAACACTATAGTCACCTAAATTACTTTAGCTAAATAAAGCAGTTTTAGTGTATAGATCATTCCCCTGCAATTTCACTGTCATTTAGGAGGTAAATTACTTTGTTTCTGTTTATGCAGCCCTAGCCACACCTCCCCTAACTATGATTGACAGAGCCTCCATGAAAAAAAAAAAATGGTTTCACTTTCAAACAGATGTAATTTAGCTTAAATAATTGTATCTCAATCTCTAAATTGAACTTTAATCACATACAGGAGGCTCTTGCAGGGTCTAGCAAGCTATCAACATAGCAGGGGATAAGAAAATCTTAATTAAACAGAACTTGCAATAAATAAAGCCTAAATAGGGCGCTCTTTACAGGAAGTGTTTATGGAAGGCTGTGCAAGTCACATGCAGTGAGGTGTGACTAGGGTTCATAAACAAAGGGATTTAACTCCTAAATGGCAGAGGATTGAGCAGTGAGGCTGCAGGGGCATGTTCTATACACCAAAACTGCTTCATTAAGCTAAAGTTGTTCAGGTGACGATAGTGTCCCTTTAAATATGAGCTTTGAATCAAATTAGTACTGAATTCAAATATTTGTATTTCTGGTGGCAGAAATGTCGTACAACTTGCTTTCTGGTTGTTAAGTCGCCGAATTATAATAAATATATACATTTAAATAGCACATTGGTTTCTTAGTGGTATGGCCCATTTATTGTTAGTTGTACACTAATATTCAGAGCATGTGGTCCCACTGCCAACATATTCTAAATTACGTTCTTAATACATAAATATATTTTTAATCAAAAAAGGGAAAGATGTGCATCAATGGCAGGATGGTGGTGTATTTCACTAGAGCAATGTTATTGACTGATAACGATTAGTCACAACTGTCTTGTCATGTACTTTTATAAGAAGGGAGAGTTACTTTTTCAAAATTCATGAACATCCAGCTATTGGCAGCTAAGTACATGAGACATTGTGGGTTTGTTTCAATTGTATCTATGTGCATTCAAAGCTCTGCAAAACCTATATTGCATCTGCTGGGGACATTTGTCCTGTCTTTGGTTATTGTGCTGACGAGATATATGTAACGTGGTAGTATGTCTAACATTGTAATATTCCCATTGTGTACTATGTTCGCATGTTGTACTGAGTTTCAGAGTATGCAAGCACTCTATAAATTAGCGTAAAGCAATTAAAAAAATTACCTACACCAGACAGCCTCACGGCCAGTGAGAAATGCATCTAGGCAATGCTCGTTGCCTAGGGGAAGTTTTGACTGTAAACGTGCATAAGGTATACTCATTGCTTGCGAGTATCCTAGGATCTTAGTAGGATCTTTCAATAGCGCATACACGACCAAGTCGTGCATGCGCAATGTTGTCTTCCAAAATCCCTATGGAGGGGACCTTGATTGGATGGATCAGTGTCCCACCCTGTGATGCATGAAGAAAACAGGGGGAAAAAGTAGATGATTATGAAAAAACAAACCTAAACATATTTACCGGTCTTTTTTGGCGGCAGGAAAAGGCATCTTTCTCAAAGCCAATCCTTTTAAACGAGACAGTTGTCTCCAAGGGATGCATGTCTCTTTAAAGAGTGAATTATTATTTGTTCAAAGTGAGTTCAAACCTAATTTTAAAAGATCATAACTTTTCTTTTATACTATGCTAGCATATTTGCTAGCAAATGTATAGATTGTCAGTCAATTGTTCAGCATAGACTATGCCGAAAAACTGACGTATAAAGGAGAACAGAAAAGACAGACGGTATTTCTACCCTCTACACATAGCAACCACAGCACATGGTAACTCTCTAGCCGACTAGCCAGCTAGTGCTCTCGGTTCAGATGCTAATATGCTAGCAATGAAGCCATACTGTCAAGCGCCACAGAGAAGGCTTGCCCTACTTAACCCCTTAAGGACACATGACATGTGTGACATGTCATGATTCCCTTTTATTCCAGAAGTTTGGTCCTTAAGGGGTTAAACAAGTGTTCCAAGCAAGACAAATGAAGAAGACTGCAGGTGGAGCAAAGGACAGACCGGAGATGAGTATTACAGAAGAGTTCCGGTGTTCTATCAAATTTCCCTACCCGTGAAAATCCCCTACCCTCGTCACATCCGGTGAGGGGAATCAGCTGGATCCTGTGCTGCACATGTGTGCTAGCACTCCTGCTACTCCTCCACAGCAAGGTCCTGGAAGGTAAGTAAAACTAGTTTCACACTTTCATTATAGTTAGTGCATTCACTCAGCTTAGGACATGGGACATTTAGGGTTAATGTTAGGGTTGAAATTAGGGTTAAGATTAGGGACTTGTTTATATTTACAGATTTTTCACACTTTCTTTTAACCCCTTACCCCAATGGTTAGGGTAAGAATAGAGTGTGAGAGAGGTTAAAATCACTTACCTAACCCTAATTTGAACCTTCACTTAACCGTAAATGTCCCGTGTGCCTATGTCCCATATAAACCTACGGACATTGTGTTTTTAATTAAATATATGAGTAGTGTATGAAAATAAGTAAATAAATATATAATAAAGAATATATATATATATATATATATATATATATATATATATATATATATATATAAAAATGTTAAGACATTTGCATTTGGCATTCAGCCTTAGTATTTTGCACACAGAATACAAGCCAAACAACAAAAATACAATCATCTCGGATAGAACTATTGCTGCCAAAAAATCAAATACAAAAGAAAGTTTAAAAAAAAAAAAAAAAATTGCTGTTGGTTCATAGGCATTATATCTTTAGAACAATCATGTTTTTTTTTTTTGTGCTGGAAGAAAACTAAAATATTCAGAAAAAAATTCAATAAAATCACAAACCAAAAACCTCACAAGACTGAGATCATATATAAAAACACTCCTCATCTCAAAAACACCTGATTAATAAATCGGATTGTTTAAAGCCTAGTGATAAAAAAAAGGAAACAACACCCTCGTCTGTATTATGTATTGTATTGTTGCATCAATATAGCATTAGGGAGGCCACAGAGTGATTAATTTCCTGTGTGATATGATGATCAAAGATTTTACACTTGTAGTAAATGAGAATAAAATAACAAGAAAAACATAATAACATAGTACCAATAAAACAATTATTCATACACTTGTAATAGAAACAGTTTTTGTGTTTTTATTTGGGGGGGGGGGGGGGGGAATGTTGCAGAAGCCATAAAGGCATGGAATTAATGGTCTCAAGCAAGGCCAGATTCATTCTCCTTGCTGCTCCAAGGCTAGGTTCCACAATGAACACCCACCCTATATAAATATGGGGGTTATAGGGTCTGTAGTGGGAAAATAAGAGATATAGTGCGGAGGGATAACTGCAATAGCAGAGGAATAGAGTGTATCTGGGGGACAGTGGAGGGATAAAAACTGTAGTTGCCAGTCAGGAATAAGGAGCTGTAGTGGGGGGATAGGGACCAATGCTGTAGGTAAAGAGGCAATAATGGAGGGATAATGGCTCTAAAGGGAGAATAGGGACTATCATGGGGGGGTGGATAGTGGCAATAGTGGAAGATATAGGCTGTAGTGAGAGGATAGGAGCTGTAGTGTGGGAAAAAGAGGTAATAGTTGAAAGGATAGTGGCTACAGTGGGAGTACAGTGGCTGTGGACGATAGTGGCTATTGTAAAGGACAGTGGCTATCATCAGGGAATAGGGGCTGTAGTGGGGGTATAGGGGCAATAGTGGACATAGTGGACAAAGCTTATTGTTTTAAAAAACAAACAAACTGAAAAGCCATTTAATACGTTGTTTGAGCTAATCTGGAGCAGCAAGCCAGGGGAAAGATAATATTTCAAAATCATTTTATTTTTTAAAGTGACAAAAAAAAAACACGATTGGCGATCCCCTTACTCCAATTCCAAATTTCACCGATCGCCCCGCCTCCGCATCTGACATTAGATGCCAGCCTATTTGATAAGACTCAAGGCAGTTTTGCATTGCTCACTCAAATTGTTTCAGTGATTCAATACTGCCGTTTGAGCTCGCACTTACCTGAATTCTATGTGTACCAAACTTCAACGTGTGACCTCGCTTCTGCCGATCCTCTCTGCTCATAACCTTGAACCTCAAGACTATTCTACTGCTAAAAAGTTTACTTTTGTTTCAAGGTAAAGGAAATTATTCAAAAGACCAGTCTCCTTAAAAATTGTATCTAGTGGATAGTGTCCCAGTGCAAATAAGTGGATTCTTCCTGATTCTTTTTTTTTTTTTTTTCAATTCTTTATTTTTGTTGTGCTTTAAGGTTACACAAACTCTTGCCTTGCCCCAACAGCGGTGGCACGAGAATCAGCATACATTGGTTAACAATATAGGGCATGAGATAATTCAGCACATTTTGTTTTTGTAATGGTAAGATTTGATAATGTATACAATTGATAACACATACGCTTGATGATAGACAGTCTTGGTGACAGATACGCTTGGTAATGAATATGCTTGGTTACAACTACGCTTGGTAATGCATATGCTTGTTAACAGCTACGCTTGATAATGAATATGCTCGGTAACAGCTTCGCTTGATAATGAATATGCTCGGTAACAGCTTCGCTTGATAATGAATATGCTCGGTAACAGCTTCGCTTGAAAATGAATATGCTCGGTAACAACTACGCTTGGTAATGCACATGCTTGGTAGTAACTACGATTGTTAATGCATATGCTTGGTAACAACTACGCCTGGTAATGTATATGCTCGGTAACAGCTTTGCTTGATGACTTTGCACTATTTTATGGCATATTAGATACAGTCTAAACAACAGGCTATACAATAACATCTGACCACATGAATTCTATTATATTCCGCTTAAATAATCGACTTTAAACTTGTGGTGTACAGGTTTTAGATATGGAGCATACAGTGCTCCTGATAGATGAACAGAAGGATATTGGAAAGAGGAGGAAGAAGAGAACAGACGGAAACAAAAAGGAGACACCAGGTCAACTTATGGTAACAAGACAATCCGGGTGTTCATTTTATAGTGCCTGGCTTTCTCCAGTGCTCGGGCGGAATATTGTGGCTATAGTCCGCTGTGTTGCCCTGAGTCATCCGACGCCAGCTTTGCACTTGGTATGCGTGTTGGCCTCTCGGGCCTCGCAGTTAGATCGGTGGTGTGAGTCTAATAAGCCGCCAGGCGCAGCCTTAACCTTGTAAAATGGAGAGGCTGAACCCGGTACCTTGGATGCTGTAAAAGTCCCACTGCTAGCCAGCTGCGGTGCCCTTCTGTGTGTCGTCATACGTGGCTTGGGCTGAGTGCCGCTGGGCTGTAAGTGTTCCCTCTGGTTCTTTTCCTGCTGTCGCAGTGTCCCAGCCTCAACCGGAAGGCTGCGGGGGGATGTCGCTGCTTTGGCACTTTTCTTTTCGTGTGATCTTGGGGCCTCTCTGCTTGTGGGTTTGGTGGCTGGAGGTCCCGGTGCCTTTGTCTGACCTCCCCTCCACTTGAGGACCTGTGCACCCACCAGGGTTTTCCCATGTTTCGCAGCTTGAGAGTTTGCTTAGCGTAGTTGCCGGCCTGGAGCCTCGCCTGTTGGCGGGAGCTGAGCGCTCAGTGGCCGCTTTCGTGGGGTGCCATATGTCAGCCTGTGCGTGATGGGAGCCTGTAACACCTGGTTCCGCTTTGCCCAGAAGTCCGCAAAAGCTTTATCAATCCTGGTCGCTGGTGAGGTTTAGGTTGTAGTTGTAATATGCGTTCCACACGTGGCACCCGCCATGTTGAATATATGGTCGTGTTTCCTGCTTGTAGATGTCGCTGATCACCGCTGGGTTGCCTCTGGGACCGAGATATCCCCCGGGGGGGGGGGGGGAGGGGAAGGGGTGCTACGGGGCTCTGGGTGGTGTCGTCCGCTGCTTTCTAGGAGATCTCCAATGCGAGATCAGCCGCTTCTCCTTGGCTCACCAGGCCGCAGGGCAGACATCCTACTCTCTAGGGTATCAGTCGCTTAGGGTTCAGTATGTCTGCGGATGTCTGCTGATGCTGGGCTCCGTTACGGCTTGTGAGGATAAGCTGCCTTATTGCTTATTTTTCCAGTCGATTTTGGGCAGACAACTCAATTAACCCAAAAAACTCATTAATATCAAAGCTGGATATTTTTGGAAGAAGTTTTTAGTTTGTTTTTAGTTATAGCTATTTTAGGGGGATATCTGTGTGTGCAGGTGACTATTACTGTGCATAATTATTAGGCAACTTAACAAAAAACAAATATATACCCATTTCAATTATTTATTTTTTACCAGTGAAACCAATATAACATCTCAACATTCACAAATATACATTTCTGACATTCAAAAACATAACAAAAACAAATCAGTGACCAATATACCCACCTTTCTTTGCAAGGACACTCAAAAGCCTGCCATCCATGGATTCTGTCAGTGTTTTGATCTGTTCACCATCAACATTGCGTGCAGCAGCAACCACAGTCTCCCAGACACTGTTCAGAGAGGTGTACTGTTTTCCCTCCTTGTAAATCTCACATTTGATGATGGACTACAGGTTCTCAATGGGGTTCAGATCAGGTGAACAAGGAGGCCATGTCATTAGATTTTCTTCTTTTATACCCTTTCTTGCCAGCCACGCTGTGGAGTACTTGGACGCATGTGATGGAGCATTGTCCTGCATGAAAATCATGTTTTTCTTGAAGGATGCAGACTTCTTCCTGTACCACTGCTTGAAGAAGGTGTCTTCCAGAAACTGGCAGTAGGACTGGGAGTTGAGCTTGACTCCATCCTCAACCCGAAAAGGCCCCACAAGCTCATCTTTGATGATACCAGCCCAAACCAGTACTCCACCTCCCCCTTGCTGGCTTCTGAGTCGGACTGGAGCTCTCTGCCCTTTACCAATCCATCCATCTGGCCCATCAAGACTCACTCTCATTTCATCAGTCCATAAAACCTTAGAAAAATCAGTCTTGAGATATTTCTTGGCCCAGTCTTGACGTTTCAGCTTGTGTGTCTTGTTCAGTGGTGGTCGTCTTTCAGCCTTTCTTACCTTGGCCATGTATCTGAGTATTGCACACCTTGTGCTTTTGGGCACTCCAGTAATGTTGCAACTCTGAAATATGGCCAAACTGGTGGCAAGTGGCATCTTGGCAGCTGCACGCTTGACTTTTCTCAGTTCATGGGCAGTTATTTTGCGCCTTGGTTTTCCACACGCTTCTTGCGACCCTGTTGACTATTTTGAATGAAACGCTTGATTGTTCGATGATCACGCTTCAGAAGCTTTGCAATTTTAGGAGTGCTGCATCCCTCTGTAAGATATCTCACTATTTTTGACTTTTCTGAGCCTGTCAAGTCCTTCTTTTGACCCATTTTGCCAAAGGAAAGGAAGTTGCCTAATAATTATGCACACCTGATATAGGGTGTTGATGTCATTAGACCACACCCCTTCTCATTACAGAGATGCACATCACCTAATATGCTTAATTGGTAGTAGGCTTTCGTGCCTATACAGCTTGGAGTAAGACAACATGCATAAAGAGGATGATGTGGTCAAAATACTAATTTGCCTAATAATTCTGCACTCCCTGTATGGTTATCCAGCAAACGATATGAGGAAACTGCACACATTTTTGCATACAAGCGATATAGGAACAATACCAGGCTGGCACTTAATAGGGTAGTCATAGGAGTGGTAGGATGCATTAATCAAGTCAGGTCTGGTGTTCAGTTTAGGCTTGTACCGGTGGGTGAGCTGTTTATAGGGATATTAATCTATTCCAGTAACTGACCGGCTGGCTTTAGAGCCCCATTACCCTGGGGGAGGGGGTCGTATTATAGGTGGGCACAGCCATCGTGAATTGCTTAGGGGGGAGATTTTTCTGGTAGGTCCTCATTAATTGAGGTCATGCATTAGAGGAGAACGAAGATGAGAACTTAACAAAACAATGATAAAACTAAAATGTAATGATCAGGTTACAACATTAGACGCTGCAGAGGTGTTTGACCGTCCCGGGTTAGCCCTGGGCTATCAGGGTCTCTTCACCCATTCCTGAGTATGAAAGGCACCACGTTATCTATGTCCCACTGTTTGGGGGACATATGAGCAATTTCTGGGGCTGGTTGGTCGGGTAGTCCGAGGGCTTCAAAAAAGCCGGGTGCACCAGTGTTGTCCTCCAGTCTGTGTTCCTTGCCGTCTCGGTAGGCACACAGCATGCGTGGTATGCCCCATCTGTCGCGAATCCCAGCTGCCTGTAGTCGCTGAGTAACGGGACATAGTGATGCTCTCCATGCGAGAGTGGCTCTGCTGAGGTCTTCATAGAAAGATAGGGAGGAACTTTCAAAGTTCAGTGGTTGTCTTTCTCGAACGGCAGACATCACAGCCCGCTTGTCAGCAAGGGATCGAAAGGTCACAATCACATCCCGCAGATTTCACCTGCTTAGTTGGTAGTAGTGAGGATAATAGGCGTCTGACATACTGAGGTAATTCTTCAGTGCTTATGTCACTGTTCACCCCCTTAATCTTCAGGTTGCGTCGGCGCTGGGTATCTTCCAGGCCTGCTACCCGGCGGGCGAGTGTTGCATATTGTTGTGTGAGCTGATGGGTGAGTAGGGCCGCGTCGAGGTGAGTCTGGCGGGCCGACGCGGCTTCCTCTTCAACTGACTTCATGCGGCCGGAGATGGTATGCATGTTCTCCCGTATCAGTGCACAACCAGCTTGAAACATGGGACGTAGCTCTTGCAGGAGAAGTTTAAGGTCGCCCTTGGTAGTTGGGGCGCAGTCTGCATCCACCTCTGTAGCTTTTCTCCCCTTCTTAGCCGCAGAGGCCCTGGCTTCTGGAATGGGGTCTGGAGCATCATACTCGAACTCACCCGAGGAGCAGGAAGGCGATCTTTGCAGCAGGGCCGTCATCTTGGGCTGCGGCCTAGTGCGGAGCAGATCCCCGATATCACGGGATCCCTCGCTCCGTTCTTGCCGGGACTTGAGGGTCTTTTTCCCCATGCTGGTCGGAGGAGGTAGGTATCGACCGGGCTCCGTTTTAGGCTTTCTGCCTCAATGTGGGCTCGAAACACTAATGCTATACCAAAGCTTACACTAACTCTAACTGTATGCCTACACTAAGCTTACCGTTGGCGTCAACCCTACACTACATTTTACCCTAAAACAGCAATAATTCATACCCAGCTTCAACCCCTACCTTACCCTAACCGTACACTAGACCTAAAGCTAAGCCTACCTTCACTACTACACTAAGTGTAACCCTACCCTACTCTTAAATCTAACCCTAACCCGACCCTAATTCTAACAACAATCCTAACCCTAAGGTAACTCACTGCTAATATCAATTATTGTATTAAAAATAGGTTATGCTGTATTTAACACAGTAGGTGGTGGTATATTGCCACCATCTACTGGCTGTTTTCAGAATTACTTAGTGGAATTCTGAATGAGCCTGGTCCCAGCCAAATATACAGAGATCTGTGCTCACACTGCAATCTTTTTAATAGGAATTTAGTTTAATAGGAATTATATTGCCTTCCAGCGCTGCAGAGCGCTTATCGAAAAGTTTGGGGCCACTAAAAATAGACCCAGCAGACAGAGGGGTGCCCCGGGTATCCATTGACACTGGGGGTTCCCTGGTGTGAGCAAGGGTTTAACCCTGCTCACACCAAATATGCAGAACATTCTATGCCACCCTACAGGCTTTAAAGCCCACTTGATGTAGGATGGTGTAGAATGCCCTAAAGGTTAAGAGGTTAAGGTTATAGGGACACTCCAGGCACCCAGACCACTTCAGCTAATTGAAGTGGTCTGGGTGCTGTGCCCCTATTGCACTTAGTGCTGCAATGTAAAACAGTCCACACACAATCACATTCAGCCAACTCCAAACATAATCACATTCTGCCAAGCTTCATAAGCAATCACACACAGTCAACCTCCACACAATCACACACAGCTACCACAGCCATACCACTCCCCTCAGGTGTTTTGCTTAAGGGAAGAGCAGCGAGGGGGCTGTTTTTTAATTCTTGCATCGGACCCGGTTATTCCTAGTTATGCCCCTGTTCAAAGGTATGAATGAGGGATGAGATAAATATTAATGTGAAAGTGTGCATATAAGAGATTTACATTGAATCCCTGGTGTGATACGGATTGAGGACCAGCTGTAGAGGCCATCCAGCTACATAATGCTATACACAGTGGCCAAGGACTAATTATTGATAGAGAATGTAAATATATTCAAATAAATATATTATTAATAACATGCTACGGTAAAGAGAAATTAGGTGATTATGTTAATGCTCAGTTGTGCTTGCAATCTTCAGTTATACATATAGCACTACCTC
Source organism: Pelobates fuscus (assembly GCF_036172605.1). Classification (NCBI taxonomy): domain Eukaryota; kingdom Metazoa; phylum Chordata; class Amphibia; order Anura; family Pelobatidae; genus Pelobates; species Pelobates fuscus. The sequence goes on along the minus strand of NC_086323.1, from coordinate 164,627,297 downwards.
TACCTTATGTGAGTTTTATGTCCACATGGAGAAAAATAGGGGTGGCCAACCTGATCACAGAGGACAGAGCAGGGGGTAACCCTAGTGGTGAATAAGAGACTAAGAGGAGAACGTTCTGTCCTGTAAAGTATATCTTTTAGTATACAGCATGTAGTGAGAAAAAACAGTTAAAATAACCTTTATTAGAATGGGGTAAAGATAAACAATGAACTTAACGAAAAATGGGGGTTTAAAAAGAATATATTGGTAAGACACACTGGACTAAAAGACAGGTGTGTCAAGCCAGCGTGCGGGTACTGATGCCTTATTTACGACACTAGACAATGCAGTGTTCTTGCACTATGTCGTCTGTGTCGTGATGGCAGTAATGTAAACCCAAACTATCAATATATATCCAGTAACGGAGTATGTCCGTGAATTGGGCTCCTACTGAGAGTCGTGGTAAACTCCGGTGACTGGACCGTATTGCCCGTCTGTCTTTAGCCGTGAGTAGTGCTCGGCTATACAGGTAGCTTTCCAGGAGAACAAAACTACTGAGTTCACTGCTGTCGTACTAGTATCGGACAGTATCAAAGTATAGGTCCCCAATCTGAGGTACTGGTCGGTAGTTTAACCTGGAGGGGGAGACAGACGTGGCTGGATATTGATAATGTGAGAGGGACACTGAGGGAGCCGTGATCCAGCTGAGAGAACGTTGGATCTGGATGCGGTTCCTTCAAAGTGCTACCCGTATAGAAATGTGATCACTGTTACGGAGATGATAGCCTCCGTCGGGCAATTAGTAGTGATTCCTCAGTATATGTATACCTCTCGTTTTTAACATTAGTTCCTGGTAATCCACCTTTTCAGTGTGGGTGTCCTGGGCTGAGAAAGAAGAGGCAAAAGAGGGGTAGAATGGTGCCTTCGTGGGTACCAGGTACAGTAAAGAGGTAAGAGGGAAACAAGAGTGGAGGATGTATGATACGTGTAAGCACTGGATGTCCCTTTCGGAAATTTTAAAAAGTAAATAGTACCCTACTGGGTGCACCGAGTACTTGTGTGCTCGGATTCATACACACGGTACTTGTGCACTGGGGTGACACCTATGATTGATTCCGGGTCCGACATTTACCCGTTCTCCCAAAGGTTACTCGCACTCCGCGGACGTTACATTTATATATCCTTACCTCCCGGCTTACTAGATCCCGGCTGCACTATCGAATAGCTACCCGGGCACTCTGTATATCCATACGGGACGGTTACCAGCCACCCCAGTGCACAAGTACCGTGTGTATGAATCCGAGCACACAAGTACTCGGTGCACCCAGTAGGGTACTATTTACTTTTTAAAATTTCCGAAAGGGACATCCAGTGCTTACACGTATCATACATCCTCCACTCTTGTTTCCCTCTTACCTCTTTACTGTACCTGGTACCCACGAAGGCACCATTCTACCCCTCTTTTGCCTCTTCTTTCTCAGCCCAGGACACCCACACTGAAAAGGTGGATTACCAGGAACTAATGTTAAAAACGAGAGGTATACATATACTGAGGAATCACTACTAATTGCCCGACGGAGGCTATCATCTCCGTAACAGTGATCACATTTCTATACGGGTAGCACTTTGAAGGAACCGCATCCAGATCCAACGTTCTCTCAGCTGGATCACGGCTCCCTCAGTGTCCCTCTCACATTATCAATATCCAGCCACGTCTGTCTCCCCCTCCAGGTTAAACTACCGACCAGTACCTCAGATTGGGGACCCACACTTTGATACTGTCCGATACTAGTACGACAGCAGTGAACTCAGTAGTTTTGTTCTCCTGGAAAGCTACCTGTATAGCCGAGCACTACTCACGGCTAAAGACAGACGGGCAATACGGTCCAGTCACCGGAGTTTACCACGACTCTCAGTAGGAGCCCAATTCACGGACATACTCCGTTACTGGATATATATTGATAGTTTGGGTTTACATTACTGCCATCACGACACAGACGACATAGTGCAAGAACACTGCATTGTCTAGTGTCGTAAATAAGGCATCAGTACCCGCACGCTGGCTTGACACACCTGTCTTTTAGTCCAGTGTGTCTTACCAATATATTCTTTTTAAACCCCCATTTTTCGTTAAGTTCATTGTTTATCTTTACCCCATTCTAATAAAGGTTATTTTAACTGTTTTTTCTCACTACATGCTGTATACTAAAAGATATACTTTACAGGACAGAACGTTCTCCTCTTAGTCTTTTATGTCCACATATCAAATATTCTCCTTGATAGAAGAAATATCATGTAATTTTCTCTCTGGTGTAAATGATAGAACCAGGGCCCAGCAAAAGCACCTTGGCCCTTATTCTAATCCCAAGTCCCTGTACTGGAGTGCTCAACCATGTTCTCAAACTCTGAACTCGTCTGTAACTCAGTGATGCAAGCAACACCTTGGAGTCACCACATTCTGCTCATGAGAAACGAGAGCCAAAAGAAATAAGGTTCAGTTGCAAATTTAGTGCAGATGCAAAGAGCATGCTGTTAAAGTGCAGGGAACATCTGTGCTATACACACAGTAACACAACTTCTTTATCTTAAAGGACCACTGTAGTGCCAGGAAAACATACTTGTTTTCCTGGCACTATAGTGCCCTGAGGGTGCCCCCACCCTCAGGGTCCCCCTCCCGCCGGGCTCTAGGAGGTGGAAGAGATTAAACTTACCTCTTTTTCCAGCGCCGGAGAAAGAGGTAAGGTTCTCCTCCTCGGCTGAATGTGCATTCGCGGCAAGGGCCACGTGCGCATTCAGCCAGTCTCATAGGAAAGCATTCACAGTGCTTTCCTATGTACGCTGGCATCTTCTCACTGTGATTTTCACTGAGACAGCCACTAGAGGCTCGATTAACCCTAATATAAACATAGCAGTTTCTCTGAAATTGCTATGTTTATAGAAAAAAGGGTTAAACCTAGCTGGACCAGGCACCCAGACCACTTAATTAGGCTGAAGTGGTCTGGGTGCCTATAGTGGCCCTTTAATCACAGCCCATCACAGCCCTGTACAGCCCATAATACAATGTACCCCACATCCCAGGTTCTAACATTATATCCCTCAGACCTTAATCTTTTCACTAAAACAGTGTTCTCACATAGCATTGTGATGATTTTGCCCAGTACTAAACACAGAGTATTTCCAATGCTACAATGTTACTAGGATAAGGCTTAAAAATGTTAACTCCTGTTTGGAGGACATGTTAAAATGATAATAACAACTGGACTGTCTGTGCAAGATAATGAATATTTAGGGCTTCAGAAACAAAAAATATATCAAATGTTTGAAATATATTAAAATATCAAAAGTATCAAAATATTACAAAATACAAAAAAAAAAAAAAAAACCTTCCTTATAATAAATCATTTTAAAAGTGTATCCAAAAATATTAAAGGGACACTATAGGCACCTTTAGCTCAATGAAGCAGTTTTGGTCTCCCTGCTCAATTCTCTGCCATTTAGGAGTTGGATCACAGCTACTATGTAGATATACAGTCTGTGTACTTTTTGGGTGCAGGGACAACACCTCTCCAAAGAAAAACTTTTGTGGAGGAAACTATGAAGACTTTCCTGTTGTCCTGCAGAATATAAACCAGTGGATGCACATACGCAAAACTATTGTGCTTAGTAATAAAAGTTGCCAAGTCCACAAATGTATAATCACAAGGAACTTTAAAGAGACACTCTCAGCACCAAAAACAACTTAGTCTTAGAGAATTGGTTTTAAGGCATTGACCTTGTCCCTTTTTCAGACAATGTAAAACATTGCCATTTCTAAGGATTGACAATGTTTACATGTGTCCAAAACTAAATGTAAAGGTTTATTTTAAATGCTAGCGTATTAAACCACTGACTTGCCAGTTCTAGCTAATAACAAATGCAGAATAACAAAGTTATCTAAAATTGATCCTGAATGGGTTAAAGGGAGTTAAGTACCAACGATAAATGCAGAATTGTAAATGAACTATTGGTTAATCTGATTCACTACTTTTAAAATGCATAGAAATACAATCTTTCAATTGTTTGCTCATCCCCATCTATGACATTGATAAAATATCTAGCATCAACAGTAAACTGCAATGAAAGATCATTTTGAATTTGGTTCTGATGGAGATAACATTTAGCAGATGCCAATTTATGCTTTGCCCTGAAACGGTAAACAATGTTTAGGAAGCACAGTTTCTTAAATGTTCTATATTCAAAACTTCTATATTAAAGACTGGTAATTGAATATTAAACGCTAAATAAAGTCTCATAGGCTTTTTTTCAACATTCAATTTCACAGTCCCTACCGTGTCCCCTTCATACCTACATTACACGGCACTCAAATCTTATCCCAGAGCAGGTTCTCCCATTACTCACACCCGATTTCATTACGTCTCTTCTGTGGCATATCTGTAAAAACTGAAAGCTCGTGCCGGGGATATGTATGTTTGGGCACCTCCAACCTCTATGTGACAAGCTGCGTCTGGCACCTGATCATATCCCTAAGTGGTTCGCTGTGAGGAATAAATAAATAAAATAGCTCCAAGTGTATCGATCGCAGAGCATACGAAGCACATAAAATAATTTAGAGGATACATATTCAGCATGTCTGACATTTTCTGTAAATTAATTAGAATGTGTTTCTTTGTACAGCACCTACATATGCTGTAGTGGTGTTCAGTGGGATTTTGAGAATCTTGACAAACCTATTTTCATGTGGTTGAATAATTTATGCAGATTTTTTTAATGGATGGTTTCCTTATCATACAAACACTTCTTTATATTATTGATTTTGTTTGTATGCTTATAAAGAATTTTAATAGGAAGAAAATATGATACAAATTGTCACTATATTCTGTACAGCAAGCAAACAAATCAATAAGTATAAAGAGGCAAACAAAAAAGAGGCAAACCACGGTAAAAGAAAAGAGGAGAGATCGCATAATTTTCACATACCTTTAAAGTGTCCCTCCATGTAAGATTTTAAATTTTTACAACATATATATAGTACTATGCAAAACTCCCACCTCTCTTTGACACCGCATTAGAAGCTAGCATTTAAGGGGAAGGGAGAAGATCCCAAGCACAAAAACATGGCCATGCGTGGATTGCTTTTGAATCTGAGTCTTTTCCATCCTGGTACTCCAGTACATAAAGATAGTCTTAAATCTAATTGTAGATCATCTTGTTAAAGGCTACCCTGATGGGATGCTAGTGGGAGTCTAGCAGATTCTTCTCTGAGTAGTACAATTTACAATATAACTGTATAATGTTTTTTTCATTAAATGTATGTTTCCTCTGTTTTACAAAAGTTAATGCTCTTGGGATCAATGACCTTGCCTTTTTAATGGGGTTAATGGTGCCCACCATTTACATTTCAGCTGTTCAACATATTTGCTAATTATATTTCTACGAATTCAGATCAAGCTGTGTTCTGCCAACAGAAAAGTGTTCTGCCACAATGTTAATCTCACGTCACCTTTCTCACTTTGAATTGCATTGTTTCTAGTCTTGTCTTGTTATGTTTACATATTCTAAATGGCCAGATACAAGTTGAAATGTGCTCATACTTCTCTGTAATACACACATATTGCTCACCACTTTAAACGCATTTACACTTCTATTTTTCATTGGAGCATACTTCACAGTGAAACAACCTGAGTCACTGGTGACACCCACAATGTGTGGACCTGCCCAGAAAAGGGCAGACTGCTCACATAAGCCTGGCAGAAAGCCCCAAGGCAACCCACAGCCTACAGATCCATGCAGAGAAGAGCTCTCTGCATTGTCTTTGTGCCCATATAGTCCAATGGGAGTACTTCTAATATTCTCGCACTGTGCTGCCTGAGGATAGTTCACAAAATCAGGATGGTGGGACAGGACCCCCCAAAAAAATAACTGTCCCATCAAAAGTAGGACAGTTGGGAGGCCTGTTGAAAATGTAAAAATTGTTTTGAGTTGATAAATGTGCTGAAAGCCATTTGCAATCTATGTACTACATAGGTGTATGAGCACTTGGGGGATCCTTATTTTCCCCAGCTGAGCACTGTTTATATCACTAATTTGATTTTCTGTTATACTTACCGATTTGTTTCCATCATTTACTTTGCAATAATGGTTTAGTGCCCTTCCATTTAAAACCATAGACACAGAGAGTACATCTCATTATGGTATAAATAGTGACTATTTATGGATTGCCAAGTCATACACAACATTTAGTTTTATTCCTTAAACCAATTCATGATCTTTTCGAAGATCGATGCGAAAAGGCAAGTAAAATCTGAATTATGCCCTACACTTGTGTGTGCATACCTGTAACCCTGGAATGCTAGCAAACTAGCCCTACTCTTGTGTGTGCATACCTGTAACCCTGGAATGCTAGACTCTACTCTAAGAACTCTCCTGAGTTGTTGGGCTCTGCCCATTTACCCCATGCACTTACCGTCTGACCAAATGATATAAGAAATGCACCATTGCATAACAACTCCAAACCCTGATGCTGTTACCCAAAGACAGCCCTAGAATGACAATGCACAAGCCTGGTTTTTGGGAACCCCAAATGACAGCCTAATGCAAAATAAACTGGTGGCATCAAAACTCATTTTAGAGCACAAAAATCATATCTGAGGAGTCTGTACCCAGAAAATAATGCTTTAAAAAAATACTCCCTTATCTTAGCTGATTAATTGTTCAACATGTCCCCTCATCTCCAGCCATCAATAAACTGCACAGCTAATATTTTTTTCCCCCAACACATACATTATTAGTCTTTGCCATGCCATTTGATTGTTTTTCTTTATTGAAACAAAAAAACTGCTGGGGTACTATAGCATTGATTAGCTTTATTGTGTTCAAATAGGGGTAAGGCCAAAATGACCTCAAATCATGTTTCAACCTAATGTAAGAGTGCATCTGACTCATACATTGTACAATCATGTTTAGTTAGTAAAGACTTTGCTGTCAATTAAATGTTTGTGGACTGGTTCTCAACCCACAAGGTCCAAGGTTCTTTACGAGAATAGTGCACATGTTGATGCTAATATTTTTCTTAAACTAAACTATGTATCCACCCATTGTAAAGCGCTACAAAATTTGTTGGTGCTATCTGTATGTATGTATATATATATATATAAAAATAATAATATCTGATATTGGGCCACACACAAGAGTAGTCTAACTTTTCACATTTTTTACGATTGCCATATTTGGTCGATGACACTAAAGGACCTTTCACTTGATGTATATAAGAGTTATCAAAACAAAAGTAATCTGTGCCAAATCTGTGCCTTTAATTTAAATTATTACCCCTTTAAACGGACATTGTGTGACATTTGCACTAAAATAAAACTGCACCTGGTTTGCTTAATAATAATCACAACAATAACAGATATATATTTTCCGAAATATGCTAAAACTCATTAGCAACAGTAGCATCTGCACCTGATTCAAACCGTCACAAGTTACATCAAAAGCATGCCAATATTTCTTTTCTCTAAGAGTTTTGTTGTGTATTATTTAGAAAAGTACCCTGTAATTGTATATTTCGTGCTATATGCCAATGCCAGACATTTGGGATAGAAAATGTGACATAAGTTAAGGAATATGTATGCTTATCCCAATGAGAACATCTCTTGAGCTCTGTAACAATCACATTTCTTGGACAACATTTTTTTATCTGCAAATAACTAACACACGGCTCTTGATTTTGTCAAACTGACAGCTCACAAAACTGCAGATGGCTTTGAGTTGTATGTCAAACTGCTGGAGACCTCACACATCTTATTGAGGCTTAACCTCCCACAGAACCCATTACACAGACCAACAGCATGACTTGCAGCATGGGAAACCCCCTGAAACTAGCACATTCAAAGTAATGTCAAGCTCATCAACACAATAAAACTTCAAATGAGATAAGGCACCAAAAATAAGCGCGTGTGTGTGTGTGCGTGTGTGCGTGCGCGTGTGTGCGTATATACACAGTGCCCTCCACTAATATTAACACCCTTTGTAAACATAAGCAAAGAAGCCTGAGGAAAAAGTGTCTTTATTGCTTAACATTTTTGTTCATTGTTTGTTCAAAACACAGAAAAATACTCTGCCCTCATGGATATTCAATAATTGCAAACACAACTCTGGCACCCCTATGAATTCATATCAGAAAAATATATTTTAAGTATATTCCAATTGAAATTGAATTTTTTTTAGTAAACCGGGGTCACTAGGAACAGGAAATTGTTTAATCATTACTTCCTGTTTCATAGGGGTATAAATATGAGGTAACATATAAGTCAAATTCCCTTAATCATTCATCACAATGGGTAAGGCCAAGGAATATAGCTGTGATAGCGAGAAAAGGTTGTTGAGCCTCACAAAATGGGGAAATAGCAAAAGCATTGGAGATGCCCATTTCCACCATCAAGGCAATCAATTAGAAGTTCCAGTCAACTGGAAATGTTATGAATCAACAAGGAAGAGGATGAGTGCCTATATTGTCTACAACACACTGTGTTGACCACAAGATCTCCAAGGATCACAGCTGGAGAATTGCAGAAGTAAGTTGCATCTTGTGGTCAGAAAGTCTCAAAAAATACATCACCACAAGTTGTTTGGAAAGGTTTCAAGAAAATAGCCTACTATCATTAAAAAAAAAAAAAAAAACCTCAAACATCTACAGTTTGCCAGACACTATTGGATCTTCAAATGGGACCAGGTTCTACGGTCAGATAAAACCAAAATAGAGCTTTTTGGCAATAAACACCAGAGGTGGGTTTGGCACCAGGGACGTATTAGCCGCGAGGCAAACAAGGCATTTGCCTTGGGCGGCATTTTCCAGGGGGCGGCAAAAAAAAGCCACCCCAAATGCCCAGGGAAATGTCTTGTTAGCCTTGTGGCTAACTGACAAGCCAGGCGAGCGGTCGGGCGGGCGGCGCTGGCGAGGGAGCACTTTCCCCTGAGCGCTCTGCTCAGCTCCCTCGTGCGCTGCAGAGTTTTGTCATGCCTAGGGTGGCACAAAACCAGGATACACCACTGTTTGGCACACAAAGGGAGGTAGCCATATGGCAAAGGACCTTATGCCAACAGTTAAATGGACACTATAGGCACCCAAACAACATCAGCTAATTAAAGTCGTCAGGGTGCAATGTCCATTTCTTATTTAGTCCTCCAAGGTAAATCATGCGCATTAGCCCTCCGTCGGATGACATCAAAGGGAGATCGACACTGGAATCGGATGAGTGCAGTAAGGGTTTTTTAAAGTTCACAAACTTTTTTTATTATTATTATAAAGCTGTGTTGTGTTTACAGTTGTTTCATATCCATGAGGGCAAAGTATTTTTTTTTTTTTTTTAAGATCAAAATGTTAAACAATGAACACAATTTTTCACAGCATTCTCTGCTCATATTCACAAAGGGTATATTTAAACATACTGCATTTTAGTATGTTTAATGACACAAGATGATTTTGCTTTCAACCAATAATATCTAGTTTCTTTTCTCTTTGTCCGTGGAATGGATTAATCTTTAATAGTAAATCATGGTTTTCTGTGTTTAATAGACGAATCAGTAATTGTTGGAATAGATCATGTTCTTGGGTTAAATTGGCTATGGTATTTCAGTATTCAGCTCGGCTAATAGGGCTTGTGTGTGATTGTTGCGCTGGGTCACTGTGTTTTGGGATTTTACCTGCTTGCCATTCTATTGTCCTCAGTTAAACAGAGCGTGTTTAGATGTTAAAAGTTTACTACAAGTCCGCTGTAGTGCATATGACTCCAGGAGTACCTGGGTCTCTGCCAAATGATGACCAGCTAGCCATTCATGCAATTAATTGACATTAGCCACTCTTGTTTTGTACTGGCTAATCACACACCAATGATGCTGTCGGAGGTGGACTTACACCTCTCTGTACATGTGAAGTTTAATCCCTTTGTACTGTGTTTCATAGTGAATCACTGTACATACAGACTCCAGGCACCATGACCACTTCAAGTCACTGAAGTGGTCATGGTTTTTTAGTAACCCTTTAATGCCCTAGTTTGCTTGTCTGGGAGTAATAGAATGATCAGAGATTGCTGTGCTAGTCATTGTGCCCAGTTTTATGGGGCTAATCAATCAGTGGCTTGGTTTTAACTGGATAATCATCATCACTGATTACTTCTATAGTTGGTATATGCCTCGGCTAATTGTGCTTGTCACCACCGTTGGACTGATCAGTCTTGTCATGTGTCATGTGGATTTAGTGGACTATCAAGTTCATGTATGGGTGTATTAAGCTAGCAGAGTGTCTAGAAAAATCATCCTGGGCTTAGATTTACTGGACTAGTTAGTGTGCATTTGGCAAATCAGTCTAAGCTGTAAGTACCATTTTTTTTCTTCATATTAGCAGGGCTTGTTCCACAGTCTAAAGGTTGAATCAAGTTTTCATACAAATGTTTTACAAGAAAGACAGGCAACAAAAAGGGTAATTATGACTAAATAAAGGACTCCTCTACTAACCACACACACACCCAATAATATGGCTTGGAAATCTTTTAGCTTTAGTGTTAACATAACCATCCAGCCATTTAGCGAGAGAGTATACAACCAGAAACGCACGTCACTGTATCAGAGCATCAATGTCTAAGCCAAGCCGGCCACTTACTATTTAATTCTCACAGTCAAATGTCTAGGCTAGGGATACAATTAGCATATATGGCAAGTCCATTCGTTTTATATGTCAGGACCAAACAATCTCTTTATGGAAATAAACCCTTAAATGACAGTCACTTTTAAGTCAGCCTATGCCGAATGTGAATATAAGTGTGCCAAACATCTGGCAATGTATATATTAGAGTCCATGATAAAATATTAACAGCATCGGACTCAAATCCAAAATAAGCATCTCGTGTTCTCAACTGCCTCAGTGAAAAAGTGGAGTGTTTTTGAAGTGAAACAGAAAAAGCCACTGATGGTTTTTAAGGAATTCTGCTCTACTGTAAGCGTGCATTACAATTTTTTTATTTTTATTTTATTTTTTAAGCAGAACACTATTTCTGTTTCAGCAATTTAGTTGATTCACACCTAGATTCTACTTTTCACAGAGAAGTTCTCAGTAGTTCTGTTCATGAATGAAATGCCTAAAGGAATATGGAGCCAAATTCCCTAAATATCTACTGTTTTCTCAGAAAACATATGAGGTTTTTACGCAAAGGAGAAAAAAAAATGTGAAGGACAGGTGGCGAGAATATTTTCAGTGGGTCACTATTATCTCAGCTAACTCAAGAAAATATTTGCGCCCATGGAGAGGCTGACTTTCCGGGCTAATCCACATGTGCATTCAATATTTGTCTAACGTGAGATGATATGGTTCATTCTATAAACATTTTTAGAAGTTAATAAAATGCTATTTGAAATAAAAATGGCAAATTAAAACAAACATGTGCCAAGCACTTTAAAAGAGATGTCTTGTCCTTGATTAATGCCTTTCCTCCTGTGAGTCTGTGTTTATTGACATTTATGCCGTTAGCCAATCAAAGCCAGAGACTAAGGGTCATTATTGCCGAGGCAGAGTCAATTTAAGTACAAACCCTCCTGCATTATATAAAGAAAAAACGCAATGATTGTTTTTACCCACTTTTCAATGACACAAGATAAAATATAAACTAACCCCAAGGATATTAAGAAATAAATATGCTTTAATCTCTTCAAACATGTATACATATAAATACATATCCTTTTAAGCCTTTGTTCAATTATCCCTTATGTTGACAAATTCAGTATGTTTACTTCTGCATTCACTGTGTGTTAAGAGACATATGTTAAAAACAAAAGCCTGCATCAGCCCTCCATGCCATAATTTTTGGAAAATACACAGTGTTCATAAATTTATTAGTCGCACTATCACTGAGGTAGGGAACATTCGGCACTCTTTGCTGTAATTATGGATCTAATAGTATTATGGAAGATGTACTCCACACCACAAAGCTTTCCTACCCCTGCCTTATCATATGGCATGTTAAGTAGCAACAATGGTAAAGTGTTGCATTAATACATTAGGTTTGGGGGTGTGGGGGGTTTGGAAAGTATAATCCCAACCTGGGCTTTCTCCAAAAGCTTTTTTTTTTTCCAACAGCAAGGTGTATCACAGTAGGCAATCTTCGGCACTCCAGACACTGTGGACTATAACTACTCCACTGATGACTTGTCAGCATTACTTTAACCCCTTAAGGACCGGACTTTTTTTGCGATGTTGAACATTTGCGACCAGGCATCTTTTTGACACTTTTGTGGTGTTTGTGTTTAGCTGTAATTTTCCGCTCTCTCATTTACTGTTCCCATACAAATTATAAATTGTTTTTTTCACGACAAAAGGGGCTTTCTTTACATACCATTATTTATATAATCTCATGTAATTTAATTTAAAAAAAATAATGAAAAAATATGATGAGAAATTGAAAAAAATACAAGTTTTTTTTAATTTTATGTGAAAAATCTTTTACTCATCTACAAAAGCGAATGAAAAAAACTGCTAAATAGATTCAAAATGTTGTCCTGAGTTCAAAAATACCCAGTGTTTACATGCTTTTTGCTATTTTTTTGCATGTTATAGGGCTATAAGTACAAGTAGGATATTGCGGTTTCAAAACATACATTTTTAAAATGTATCAATAGTGACATTGTAACACTATTATCTGTCATAAATTGCTAAATAACACCCCACATGCACATATTTTTTTAAAAGTAGACAACCCAGGGTATTCAATATGGGGTATGTCCAGACTCTTTTAGTAGCCACTTAGTCGCAAACACTGGCCAAAGTTAGCGTTCATATTTGTTTGTGTGTGAAAAAAGTATTGAACGCTAATTTTGGCCAGTGTTTGTGACTAAGTGGTTACTAAAAAAGACTGGACATACCCCATTTGCAATACCTTGGGTTGTCTTCTTTTGCAAATGGTATGCCATCATGGGGGTAATTCTCATTCCTGGGCTACCATACACTCTCAAAGGCAACGTAACCAACCTGGCCATTTTCAATGTAAAAATATTTGACCCATATATTTGACCCTGTAACTTTCAAAAACGCTATAAAACCTGTACATGGGGGGAGGTCCTGTTCTACTCAGGAGACTTTGATGAACACAAATATTAGTGTTTCAAAACTGGAAAATGTATCACAACAATTATATCATCAGTAAAAGTGCTGTTTGTGTGTGAAAAATGCAAAAAAAAAGTCACTTTCACTGACAATATCATCGCTGTGATATGTTTTACTGTTTTGAATCACTAATATTTGTGTTCAGCGAAGTCTCCCGAGTAAAACAGTACCCCCCATGTACAGGTTTTAGGGTGTCGTAGAACGTTACAGGGTAAAATACAGTGATAGCAAATTAAATTCTCTGGACTTTCGGCCTGGGTTAGCAGGCAGGTCCCTTAAATTGCAATCAATAAAATAACTTAATTATGTAAAAATATTACATAAATACGCACGTATAATTTAAATATATATATGCATATTTATATATTTGAAGTCTACGTGTATATTTATATAATTATTTATGTAATTTTGTATATGGACATATGAATAGTTTGCATTCTTTTTATTTATTTATATATACATAGATATATATATATACAATTTCATTCTAAGTGTATTTTGATATAAATATATATATATATTAATATCAAAATACAGTTAGAATAAAATTTCGTATAGATATATAATTTTTTTTAATTTTTATTATTATTTTTTAATTTAATTTAAATTATTTATTATTCGTATTTTATAATAATATATATACAATATATATAGTTATTATATATATTATATATATACGTGTAAATTAATTATAAGTGTATTTTTATATTAATATATGTACATATTAATATAAAAATACACTTAGCATGACATTATATATATTATATATAGACATATATTATATAGGTATAATATATGTCTATATATCATATATATACACATATATAATAATATTTTTTTTATTAACTTTCACTTTTAATTTTTTTTTATGATTTTACACTGGCAGGGAGACTGCCTGTCAGCACAGACAGTCCCCCTGCAGGCAGAGACCTGTTGGGCGATCACATGGTCACAGGGGTCCTAAACCGCCATGGGGAGACTGTCTGGGCTGCAGGCAGTCTCCCCACACCGGGAGCACCGCCGATCGCCGCCGGGGGAACGACGGCGATCGGGTAAGTACATTGGACGGTTAGGACGGTTCAGGACCGTCACCGGTCGGCAACGCAAAAATGCCGATGACGGTCCTGAATCGTCCTCCGTCCTTAAGGGGTTAAGAGCGTTATGGGAGGTGTAGTCCACAACATCTGAAGTGCCACTTATTGCCAACACCTGATGTAGGGTAACCTGCAGACAGATGGAAGAAAATATAAAATAAGGATAATGTGTGCTCCCACTTGCATATTTTTCACAGTCACTCTTGTGTATTTATGAGAGAAAGAACTATTTTGTTATGTAAAGGGTGTGGGTGATTTGGTATGATTGAGGGCAGTGTTGTTGCTAGGTAGAAAAATACCAGGAGCTTCAGCTCAAATAATAAAATTAAAGGACTTTTACATATATATTGACTAAAGTTTTTTCCCAAAATTTCACTCAACATCTCACCCAATGCCCAATCCAAGAGGGAGATTTATTGTTCATGAATAATGTACGCCTGATTGAAATTTATTTTGTGTGAAGCTCTGATGGCACGTTCCTTTATTAATAACTTTTGTGATTTTCACTTTTTTATAAAACATTCCCATCTATGATTTTTTTGGCAGAAAGGTATCTACCTTATTTTTCGCTCCATAAGACGCACTTTTTTCCCCTCAAAAGTGAGGGGAAATGTCTGTGCGTCTTATGGAGCGAATGTAAAGCTTGACTTACCTGTCTTGTAGCGTGGGGGCAGCACAGCACGCTCCGCGGTTCAGGAACTTCAATTTCAGGTTCCGGTTTCTGGCGGGACTGAAAGGAAGTGCGCACTCAGTGTGCACACTTCCTTTCAGTCCTTCCGGAAACCGGAACCTGAAATTGACGTTACTGTACCACTGTGCGAGCTGTTAAGCCGGCCCACGCTACAAAACAGGTAAGTAATTATGGGACACTATGGGACAAGGGAAGGGGAGGGGAGGGGGGGACACTATGGGACAAGGGAAGGGGAGGGGAGGGGGGACACTATGGGACAAGGGAAGGGGAGGGGAGGGGGGGACACTATGGGACAAGGGAAGGGGAGGGGAGGGGGGAGACACTATGGGACAAGGGGAGGGGGTGGACACTATGGGACAAGGGGAGGGGTGGACACTATGGGACAAGGGAGGGGAGGGGGGACACTATGGGACAAGGGAAGGGGGGGACACTATGGGACAAGGGAAGGGGAGGGACACTATGGGACAAGGGGAGGGGGGACACTATTGGAGGGAAAGTGCACTATGGGACAAGGGGAGAGGGGGAACACTATGGGATGAGGGGAGGGGGGACACTATGGGAGGGAAAGTGCACTATGGGACAAGGGGGGAAGAACACTATGGGATGAGGGGAGGGGGGACACTATGGGACAAGGGGGGGGAGAACACTATGGGATGAGGGGAGGGGGGAACACTATGGGATATGGGGAGGGGGAACACTATGGGATGAGGGGAGGGGGAACACTATGAGATGAGAACACTATTGGACAAGGGGAGAAGGGGGTTAAAAATCACAAGGGAAGGAGGAAGGGGGGTTAAAAATCACTATGGGACAGGGGAGGGGGGTTTAAAGATCACTATGGGGGACGGGAGGGGAGGGGAGTGGGTGGTAAGGAACACTATGGGCAGGGGAGAAAAAAAATATTCTGAACAAACTGTCTCATAGTAAGAAACACTATGGGACAGTTTGTTCAGAATATTTTTTTTCTGGGTTTCCTCCTCTAAAAACTAGGTGCGTCTTATGGTGTGGTGCGTCTTATGGAGCGAAAAATACGGTAAATTTGTAGTGTTCTCCTCAAGTTGGTCTTGAATATTTGGGAATATTGTCATAGTATTTTCACTTAAGCCTTGGTTTAAAATAATTTTGATAAATGGGAAACAAGAGAGGGCAATAAAAAATAGGAATAAAGAATAAAAATAATATACAAAATTTTAAAAAGCAGCTAGACACACTTGAAACTTCCTTAAAAAAATCACAATAGAAAATATCAGTGCTTTACTGGAAAAGCCCTAAATTGTATACTGGTAATACACATGTATTCTATGAAAAAGAAACAACTGTATATGCACTATTGCAGTTGGTAATAAAAAACCTTAGAAACGATCCGCAGCATATATATTCCAGCATGTACTATTTCAAAAACGGTATAAATACTGTAATATCCAAGATCCTTGGGTAGTAACACAGAAGGTTAATCTTGCCACACAGATAGGATCCACAGTCTTAGGCTACACTGTATACCACAGTGATAGTAGTACCTTAAAAGGATACAAAAAAAGATCCACATAGCGTAACACTGTATTTATTGTCAAAATAAAAACACCGTCTCCCACAAAAGGAACCCTTACATTTACATATGGTGGTACTTGTTTCCATGTAACCACAAATCAAGCGTGGGTATATAAGAGTTAGTGAAAGCTTTACTGTCCCGTCCTCCTGACCATACAGGTCCTAGCTAAGTCTCCTTGCCGAAGAACAAAGTGCTTGTGCTGGAAGAACGCAAGAGGTGGGAGCCGGTGCTTAGGATAACTGCTCGTTCACCATTCTGAATCAAATACCGCTTGCGCCACTAAGGGCGTTCTTATATACGCTCACATAAGTCTGTCTTTAAAGTGCCAGATTGCCTCAAGGAAAGTTTTACTTTCATCTTTCCATGAAAAGGGCTCTCCCTTACAATACATATTCAATGGGGGTTTCAAAGGCACATAAGATCAAAATCAAAATCGTATGTGCCTTTGGATTTAGGCATTACCCTGTTGTGTCTAAGGTGTTTTTTTTTTTTTTTTTTTAAATAAACACTTTAGACACAACAGGGTAATACATAAATCCCGGACTGGTAGGGGGTACTTGAGGACTTGGTTAGGAACTCCTGGTATAGACTGATAAAACCACCTCTTCGGGAAAAGAACAACACACCCTTGTTATTCTTACTGTAAAAAACCGTATCCTTTGCCTTAGACTAAATCCACTTTCTTCCACTCTAAATGCGTGACCTTGTGACCTATGTATAGTCCTGTTTATGAATAGTTTTCTAGACAATGGTTTGTATTGGCCCCAGATATATTTGTATAATGCTAGCATATCCCTTATGAGGCACTGTTTTTGAAAACTAAACAGATTTCAATTTGTTAACCTTTCTTCATAACTAAAATATTCAATTTCTTTTATGAATTTTTGTAGCCTGCCTCAGAACTTTTTCTAGTGCCATAATATCCTTCTTTAGAACAGATGTCCAAAATTGCACAGCATATTCAAGTTGTCCACTTACCAGTGATTTATAAAGAGACACAATTATAGTTTCATCCTTTTTTATACATGACAATGCTTTCCAGCCTTAGCAAATGCCGATTGACATTGCACATTGTTGCCAGTTTGTTGTCTATAACAATTCCCAAATCCCTAATTCACTACCATTAAGGGTGTAAGCTGCTTGTACATTCTTTACCCCGAAGTGTATAACTTTGCATTTATCTACATTAAATGTAATCTGCCATTTTAATGCCCAGTCCCCAAATCTATCTAAATCCTTCTGCAGCAAAGCAATATCCTGCTCACATTTGATTACTTTATAGATTTTTGTGTCATCTGCAAACACTGAAAAATGACTTCCATTGCCTATTTTAAGATCATTTATACATATAAATGATCGTAACGATCCCAGAACAGAACCCTGAGGGACATCACTTACCACTTTTGTCCAGCTTGAAAATTTACTAATAATGACATATCTCTGTACTCCATCTTTAAGCCAATGTTCTACCCAAGAACTAGAATTTTCATCTAGAACAATTCCTTTTGGCTTGTGCACTAACCTATTGTGAGGGATCATATCAAATAAATTGATGAAATCTAAGTAGATCATATCCACTGCAACACACTGATCTACATCTATTCTTCTTCGTAGAAGGTTATTAGGTTAGTTTGATATGACCGAAGTTTCATCTTCCCAATGAATTCCTGAATATTATCTCTTAGTAATCCTTCAAATTATCATGTTGTTATTTATATAGGGCCAACAAATTCCACAGCGCTTTACAATGGGTGGATGAACAAATATGTAGTTGTAACCAGTCAAGTTGGACACACAGGAACAGAGGGATTGAGGGCCCTGCTTAATGAGCTTACATGCTAGAGGGAGTGGGATAAAGTGACAAAAAAGGTAAGGATAGTATTAGACTAATGACAGTTGCAAGAGAGGAATCAGTCGGGAGCTATTAACAATTTAATTGATACACTTTTATGAAGAAGTGGGTTTTTAATGATTTTTAAAGGAGTGGAGATTGGGTGAACATCTAACGGAGGAGGGAAGTGAGTTCCACAGGAACGGTGCAGTCCTCGAGAAGTCTTGAAGGCGAGCATCAGAGGTGGGAGTACGGACAGAAGATAGACGTAAGTCTTCAGCAGAGTGTAAGGGCCTAGACGGGACATACTTGGGTATTAGGGAGGATATATAGGTGGGAGCAGCATTACGTAGAGATTTGAAAGCAAGAATCAGAATCTTAAATTGAGCCCTATATCTTACCAGAAGCCAATGTAGGAACTGACAGAAGGGTGAGGCATGGGAGATGTGGGCAGACAGGAAGATGAGCCTTGCCGCTGCATTGATTATGGACTGTAACGGCACAAATTGGGAGCACGTAAGACCACTAAGAAGCAGATTACAGTAGTGAAGGTGAGAAAGGACAGTGGAAAGGACCTGAACCTTAGTTGCATCTGGCATTAAGTTTGGTCGGATGCGCGCAATGTTTTTGAGCTGGAAACGACAGGATTTGGCGATAGACTGAACAAGAGGCGTGAAAGAGAGGTCGGAGTCAAAGAGAACACCTAGGCAGCAATCTTGTGTGGTGGAGCTGATGATAGTACCGTTGACTTGGAGAGAGACAGACACAGGAGTAGCAACACTTGAGGGAAGAAAGACAGGAAGTTCTGTTTTGGACAAGTTGAGCTTAAGAAAGTGGGCAGCCATACAGTTAGAAATAGCAGAGAGGCAATCAGGACACTAGTCAAGAGGGACAAGGAGAGATCAGGAGAGGACAGATAGATTTGCATGTCATCCGCATAGAAATGATATTGGAGATAATGCGATTACCAAGGAAGGCAGTATAGATGGAGAACAGTAGGAGACCAAGGACTGAACCTTGGGGGACACCAACAGAGAGGATTTGGGGAGAAGAAGCAGAGCTAGAGAAAGAAACTCTGAAAGAGCGCTGGGAGAGGTAGGAGGAGCACCAAGAGAGAGCAATATCTTGTAGAGAGATATTGCAGAGGATGAGAAGAAGCTGTTGATGATCAACAGTGTCAAAAGCCGCAGAAAGGTCAAGGAGAAAAGTGATTTAAAATATATGAATTAACTAACTGTTAGGAAACTGTTAGAAAACCTTTTCAACTGATTTATCTACGAATTCCCATAATGATGACTTAGACCTGTGGAGACTCATAGAGATAAATAGTTTTAAAAAAAATTCTAACAGATCATGATCATTTGAAATGCAGATTGAAATTAAAATTAAATTGAAGTCCTAATGGGACATAATCATGGAGATGCAAAAAACTACAGAATGCATTAAAAACTATTTTCAGACAACTTTTAATACACTGATAAAATGGAAAAGCATTTTATCGCCCACAAAAAGGCATGTTTCATAACACAATATGAAATCTCAAACTTTATCTTTGCTGATTGAGCAGTGGCATGGAAAGGGAATATACAACAAAAAACACTAAATATGCACAACAAAATACAAAACAAAGAGGCAGAGGACAGTACTTCTAGAACAGCTGGTTTGGATTTGTGCATGATTGCATTTACAAGATACAAAAAAAAAAAGTAGAAGGCGTATCTCCCTTCAAAGGGTAAAACCAACACTCTCAAAACTTCTATAGGGGAACTCTCCTTGTGTGTATATACAGAGGAAAAACACAAAACATGATGTGCCATTTTAAAACCAAACTTCACTTTAATAAAATTGCAGGTAAAAAATTCTGTATCAGCTAGTACTAACACTAATCAAAAAAAAAATAATCAGGCTTTATCAAATATACTTAATTATGAAGCAAAAAGAAGACCTTCAGTATTATAATTAATCATGATGTTTCCAAAACTCTTCAACAGCATTTTTTCCTAGAATGGTTCACATTATGTATATCCATCCATTATGGCTTTTGTTGTATCTCATTTTGCACCATTAAAGGATGAAATGGATAATAACCCCCTGCTACTGAGTGATTTTGGAGAATGTGAAACCCACACCCTTTTAACAAATTAATGTGTGTAGGCTCTTATCACTAGATATATACACTGCATTCATTTGTTATCCTACCTCCCTCCTGTGTGTAGGAGGACAGAGATAGTACATAATGGCATATACAGCCTTAACATCCCTAGAGTATTTATCAAGTAACCTACCGGATCCAAACAGAGGAAGATGTCTTATCCATTCAAAAACCCATTTACATGGTAGAATTAGCAGTAATAACTCACTAAATAATCTTCGGGTGTCACTATGTTTAGCAATTTAGCATAAAGAATGGGAAAAGCTTTTCACTCCATCCTTTAATCAGGATTCATCATACGGGATGACTGTGTGTAAACCATACTGTACTAACTCTTTGGATTCCAAAATGACATGAGGCACCGAGAGGAACTATATACACTGTTGACAACCCTAACTGAAAAGCTTAGCCTTGCTGGAGTTCACAAGACTATGTATGCTTTTCCATAAAGGGAGAGAGAGGGAGAGAGAGAGTATAATGGATCCCCTATACTCCAACTGAGTGTATCCGTTGGAGAGTCTCCCAGGTACCGAAGTAAAGCAGTCATTATAACTCTGGTATACCCAAACATCAGCCGAGACATGATGAAGGGTACAAGAAGAACCGGTTTTATTAGGGCCAAGTGGTCTGTTTATATACACAGACCCCCAAGCGTGGGGTCTCTATTCATCACAATGGTAAGCCCGCCCAGGCGACTCTGTGTCTGGGAGATAAGTACGTTTGATTTAGTCTAAACTATCTCCCAGGCCCTTGAGGTACAAAATATTACAAAAAAAAACACTCCAAAATACACAGAATATGAACCCCCACAAGTATTATATGCCCAGACAGTCTGGAAGTAAGCAGCCACATTGTCCAAATAGTGCTCAGATCCATGGATTCTAGCCGAATCCCCACTGGGGTAAAGTTTTGATGTGGTCCCATGCCCAAAACAGTTCCAGGGTGTTTGGTGCTTTGGTCGGTCACCTTTTGGGAGTTCCCATACGAAAATAAACAAATGTTTCCCCTGGCTCATAGGTAGCGAATGTTTGCCTAGTTCATGTAAACATTTCCACCAAACAGCGCTCTCCTGTCTTGTCAGGAACGGAAGCAGGCTTCTGTACAAAGTCACAGAGGTTCACGAGTTGAAGTATCTATCTTTGAGTTCCAGACATTCAACGACCAAGTACCGTTGCCCATGTTTGGGAGACAAGATGGCCCCCATTTTCCAGAGCACGTGTTATTCAGGTTCACGAATGGTGGCCACCTAGGGAGAGCACTTAAGTTTGTGGTTACTTTGTAGTTAACGAGCCAGGGGGTGTTCAGTAGGGTGCAAATACGGAATGAAGGATAAACACTTTAGGTTCGGGGAAACTTGGAAAACAAAATAGGCGGAACTCTTCTTAGAAGCTGAGAAAAAGTGAGTTAATCTCCAAGAGAAATATAAAAAATAGAGTTTGAGACCAGAATCGAAAGATACCTGATGGGGATAAAGCAGGTTCTAGAACTTAGGGCCTGCTTCTCTTATATGGTAATTTTCGGTCTAGTTACCAACCATCATGCTTTCCATTCGCTCAGAATTATATGTCTTTTATTACTTTCCTCTTAATTATTATCTACTTTCAACAAGAACACTATACATTGGTGTTCTTTTTATCTCAATCCACTCCTTTTTTTTTGTACTTTACATAGGACCTCTTCCAGCCTTTATATATATTACTATATCCATATCAGTACTTCCATCCATCTATCATTAATTGCAGCCCAACCACAAATGTAACAATGTTAACTTTACATATGACACAGAAAAATGAATATAAACCCTAAATAAAAGCACTATGATGTATATTGGAATCCTGTAGAAATTAATTCAAATGGCAATTCAGAAGAATTGGTGTTTAATGAACAAACATTTCTGGTGCTTGTTCTTGGGTAGAACATTGGCTTAAAAACAGAGTACAAAGAGTTGTCGTTAATGGTAAATTTTCAAGCTGGACAGAGGTGGCAAGTGGTGTCCCTCAGGGGTCTGTTCTGGGACCCCTTCTATTTAACATGTTTATAAATGATCTTGAAGACAGCATTGAAAGTCATGTTTCAGTGTTTGCAGATGACACAAAACTTTGTAAAATAATACAATGTGAGCAAGATATTACTTTGCTGCAGAGGGATTTAGATAGACTGGAGGACTGGGCACTCAAATGGCAGATTAAATTTAATGTTGAAAAATGCAAAGTTATGCACTTCGGCATAAAGAATACACAAGCAACATATACCCTTAATGGAATGGATAACAACACACGAAAAGGACTTGGGAATTGTTATAGACAACAAACTATGCAACAATGTGCAATGTCAATCAGCAGTGGCCAAGGCCAGTAGGGTATTGTCATGCATGAAAAAGGGCATTCAATCTCGGGACGAGAATATCATTTTGAATATGCTGTGCAATTTTGGGCACCTGTTCTAAAGAAGGATATTATGGCACTAGAAAAAGTGCAGAGGCGGGCTACAAAATTAATAAAAGGAATGGAACATATCAGCTATGAAGAAAGGTTAACAAATTTAAACCTATTTAGTTTAGAAAAACGTCGCCTGAGAGGGGATATGATAACATTATACAAATATATTCGAGGCCAATACAAACCATTGTGTGGAAATCTATTCACAAACCGGACTTTACATAGGACGCGAGGTCATGCGTTTAGACTAGAAGAAAGAAGATTTCGTCTAAGGCAAAGTAAAGGGTTTTTTTTACTGTAAGAACAATCAGGATGTGGAATTCTCTGCCTGAAGAGGTGGTTTTATCAGAGTCCATACAGATGTTCAAACAGCTACTAGATGCATACTTGCAAAAACAAAATATTCAAGGATATAATCTTTCAATGTAGGGTAATAACTGCTTGATCCAAGGATAAATCTGACTGCTATTCTGGGGTCAAGAAGGAAATTTTTTTCCAAGCTTGTTGCAAAATTGGAAGTGCTTCAAACTGGTTTTTTTTTGCCTTTTTTTTGGATCAACAGCAAAAAACATATGTGAGGAAGGCTGAACTTGATGGACGCAAGTCTCTTTTCAGCTATGTAACTATGTAACTATGGTGCTAATTTTCTAGCAGATACCTAATTTCCCAAAAACTAATAAGAACCCTCACTGATTAAAGTTTACAGTGTACCCAAATTGCGATTTCAATAATATAAAATTACGGGACCCTCTCATATTTTGAAAGAGTAGAGTGCTGAGCTCCTCCATATGTCATATGAATAGGCTGGTGCTTGTTTCCCAGAGATATTCAAAGCAACACACTTGATAACGTAGTTTTGTTACGGATGTAAAATGAGAAAATCATACTAGAGTAGTGTGTCTAAACGCTTTGATTTCCCAAAGCAATACAGGCTGCTCCTTGGGCAGATTATGACAAATAGATGTACTCCAATGAAATAACTAAATGTAGCATCAGACCATCCTTCCCAGTCCATTTCAGGTCACTTCTAGGTATAGTGAAACATCACCAGTATTATAGGAAGATTCACCATCAAGAGTCTCACGAAAGTTTGGAACATTAAAAACAGCATTTGTATTTACACGCAGCCACTGGAGCATCGTAGACTAGGTGCTCTCCTAAAAAGTGGGCTGTTTCCGTTCCATCATTTTGTAGTTTATTAAAATCAATAGATTTTACGATGTACTGTCTTCTTTTTTCCGTGCACAACTACTTTGATCCTACACGTTTGTATTTCCGATGATATAAACATAAATCCTAATTTTTAGTCCGTTTCATAACGTGGTTATATATCCCAGATCCTTTTTTTTTTCTTTTCATGTCTTTATACTATTTTAGTAGTAACCAACGTGGGTAAAACTCTATGAATCAGTATAATAATTTTCCTAATAAGAGATCAATTAGAGATCATGTGGATGGAGGCATTTGTTTCACCCAATATTATGGTTCTCATAGTAAATTAGAAATATACAAGCAAAAGAGGGTGCTACGTGTATACATTTTCTATGATCTGTTACAAGTAAGCTGCCAGACATTTCTAGCGTTAATGAGGCAAGGAAGATATCAAATGAAAAACTGGATGTTTAATTTCACGCAATTAGAATTCATTTATATGGCCAACTTAAGAGTAAAATTTACCATAATAGCTCTGAACATAAGCATCCTTAATTTGTTAACATGGTTTATCTGGGTTGAAAACATTGAGAGTATGCTTGTGATTAGAGTATTTTTACAACGCATGTAAGATAAATATGAAAAATTGTGACTTTAGGGTAGGTCTGCATTTTTTTTCTACAACATACTTAGTTTACAGTCTCAAGAGGGTTCTGTATATAGATTTGGTAAATAAGCTTATCCATCTCATTGTAAGTTTGCAATCATAAGAGGTGTTTAATCAGCCCAAGAATGCATTCAACACATAAACACACCTTTGATGAAACTTTAAATACAATGTTAGGGATCAAAAGCGAAAATTGTATTTACTCCTTAAAAAAATTTACAACAGCGAAGAAACTTATCCTGTTATTTAATGCTATAGTTCAAAGCTAATGGAACGGTTCATTAGTAAATACATACAGAAGAAGTGAGAGGTTATTAATTATTCGCAGGTAAACAACATATTGCATTGCGTGCACTTCCCACCTGATATACATCAAAGCAGTAACATCAGGAAACCATTGTGGCAATTAAAAGTAAGTTAATTAGATGCCATAGATGCTTCATAATGCACTTGCTGCGTTCTATTAATGAATTGGAATTGAGGTGGTACAAAATAATGAATGAGGTGATGCAACAACGAGATTGCAGCGATTTTAATGTATAGAAATAATTAGTAGAACACTTTTATATATTAGATAGATAGATAGATAGATAGCCACATGCCATAAAGGTTAAAGAGGATACAGTTGTTAGAGACATTTAAAACTATCTGTGTCCATAGAAATAAAAATTGTATATATATATATATATATATATATATATACACACACATAAACAAACCTATAGATACACAAAAAGCTGACAGTATGTGATATCTGCAGCCAATTAGATCCTAGGAACCCCCCAGTTGAACACATCAATCCCCTATATTGTGTTGCAAAGAGGAAATGCTTGCTTTAACTCTTGACTTGTGGCGAATAGATGTGCCAACAGGATGTCCGCTTTAATTATGCTGAATGATTTTAATTATACAAAAATAAATTATTTTAAAATTATCAACAAAAGGTAGAGTGTAAACCATAGTGTGGTGTCAGGTAAAAAAAAAAAAAAAAAGTACTAGAACCATGCTTTCTATTATTTGGCCTCGTAAAACATCTTTTTGTTTTCAAATTAGTGTTTTGGTGAATTCCCAAAATAATAAACCCACACAGGCTGTAGGCTGCAAATCTGTTCTCAAGAATGTTCTTGGTTTACAACAGTACTACAATATAATTACAGCATTACAATAGCCACAGTAATAACCGCCTTATAAAACCATAATATGTCCGCACAGAATTTGTCGTTTACATAATATATATAACATGGCAGACATCAGACACACTTTCCAATGACAGATTCCAAATATTAAGCAACTGCAGGAATAAGTGGAAGACAATAAATGTTTGTTTCTCATGGGAAAACTAAAAATTAATGCTAAACAGACTGCTTTTTCTGTCTTAGGCTAATGTCGCCAACCATATTTAGAGAATAGTGGAGAGAAATCAACTGTGGACAAATTCAACATTAAAGTGAGCTTCGCCACAAAATGACTACAGGTATATTATGTAGGCGATACTTTACACACCAGAACCACTACAGCGGGATCATACAGGGCTCCAATGCATGGTTGCGAAAGGAATCAGCCAGTTTTGAGAAACTGTTTAGAACCTGACAAATATTAAATTCTGGGAACTGATGCATATTACATTTATGTTAAAACCACTAAGAACCAAAATGTTTTCCCCCCGATCAAGGTGTTGAGAACTGAGGAACGAGAAACTGAGCTTTGGGTGCCAGGAAAGCCACTCGAAAATGGTATGACAGATGGGGAAATGGCCCCAAGGGCTGCTTGCATTATAGCTACTATAGTAAATGGTAGTGGTTTTGGCATTTAGAGTGTCCCCGTTATCAGACTAGCATCTTGCACGGAACTAAAGTACTAATTATAAAAACAGTCCTAAAAAACGTCAGACATTTTATGGGAATTTTAACACTTTATAAAGACAGTTCTAGTTGTGCTTTGTTGATTAGTGTATTTTTCTTTTCATTTCTCAGTGGACTTCACTAGAAACGGTTTATTTTCATCACGGGATATATTCATCAATCAAGCGAGGACATAATATTCTAAAGCATTATACTTTTCTTTGCTTGGAACACCTACAGTTAAGGCAGCATAAGACTGTTCCAACCATTGGTAACCAACTGAAAAAGCATGGAGACTCACTTTTGGCTCCCGACCAAGGGTTTAAGAACCACTGAAGTAAATGAATTTAGGAGAGCAATAATTAGAAGTAGTTACTAATGTGGATAACAAACCACCCAAGTATAATAAACTAATGCTAAATAAATACAACTAAAAAATCTCTTTAAAATCAGTCAGCCACCACTACACCTTATATGGTGGCTAACCTATATAATGAATAGTAATCTAACAATATAATAAACTAAATAAATATAATAATTCCTCTTACTTAAAAACTCACCATGAAATGCATTTTCCAAAGATGGAAAACCATCTAGACAACATTTTTGTGAAAAGTGTGTAACACTGTCATCATGGAAACCAACGTGATCATTGTTCCACTATGAACTTTGTCCCATAAATACTGTTTATATAGAACCCTCAAAGGTGTAAAAATGTATTCTAGAGTTCTAGAGTACTAACTATCAGTTTCTAAAGGTGAGCATTTTTTATCATCACTGAGAGCTTGAAACATGTGGTGTAGTTCAATGATGATTTAATTCAGTGATGGACACTTACAAACAGAAACACTGCCAATACTACAAGTTAATACTATTCCATTTAAAGTTCAAATAGCTTGTCTCGATGAAATAACAACATGGAATCTATTTGCATTACTGTTTAAAACTATTAATAGAAAGCTTTTTGCTTTTTTCAGGAGAAGGAACCTTAGGGGTTATATGTAAAACGCAATTTCTAGTAATCACTATGGAAACCAAGTAATGCTCCCGGTAATCTCTCCACTCTAGTTTTTTCCACATTTTTCACCCCATAAAAATTGGCCTTCCAGGGTGACTTCCGCATACTGGAGATATTTATTTTGGTTTTCACATACATACAAATTCATAACAAAGCCAATAATAGTGGGAGAGGTTACATCCAAACAAAATGTCATAGGTGGCATAGCATAAAAACCTTTTTTTTTCTAAACAAGCCAAAACAGTTTTTTTTTAAAAAATATATGAAAAATGTTGGTAAATATAAGCATTCATAATAATAATAAGAATAAAAATAAAGAAGACTGGTGTAAATTGGGACCAGGCATTCAGTGGAGCGTTGGATCATTTCCTTAACATGTTTCATGCCAGACAGGTGTATACAGCAATACACGTCTCTGTAGCTGAAAGGGTTAAGCAATGACCACGGAACACATTTAGCAAGGCAATCAAGGGTGCAATTCAGTTATTTAATTTCTTTGTGCTCTTGATCCAAAGGTTTGCAGTTCCTGACTGATTTTTATTTAGAGGTAAACAGGACAAATAACTAAATTCATTCACAAATTTTCTTAAGACATAGATTTTTTTTCCACTAAGTGAATAAGTTGATTATGCCATTTAAAGGGCAGTAAGGTGAATACAATACATTTATAAACTGCTTTTTTTTTTTTTTTTTTTTTTTTAACAGCCACTGAATTCAATAAATGGCCAAATAAATATATTGCTGTCCATCTGACAAGTCTACTACATTCCCACAATGAGTTATAGAGTACTAACTACCAAATGTTCTACATACTCAGAGAGAATAACACCATGAAGTTTGCACATTCCATGTATGTTTAGGCAGCACAAGTTGAATGCTAAAGATGAACGTAGATGTTGTTATGGTATGGCGTGGAGTGGTGTGATCCCCACTCTAGGACATGAAGGTAATACAGATCTTCTCGGTGTAAATACTAAAGAGAAATAACATGGAAATAGTGCACACCGTAAAACTTGGAGTGTAAAAACAAATTAAAAACGTACTTAAATACTTACTAAATTAACTAAAATACAGTTTGCTCAATCCTAAAGGTATAGGTGGTATCTACACCCAGCAATGGTATGGAAATCAGGAGGCAAGCAGGTCCATATTAAAAAAAGTACTTAAAATACTAATAAAAGAGAATTAAATAATAATTAAAATAGAAGAACAACAACATAAATTAATATTTAACTTTACGCATTTCACCAGCAATTGGCTTTGTCAAAAGTGTTTTTTCAGAGGGGGGAAAAACACTTTTGATGAAGCCAATTGTGTTCATTTGTGTTATTCTTAAAAGTTTTACAGTGTTATGTTATTGTTTTTATTAATACAGTTCTTTTTTACCCAACTGCTGCTTGCCTCCTGATCTCCAGATCGTTGGTGGGTCTAGATTAAAATTATCATTGAGCAAAGCGTATTTTATGTTCCATGTAAAGTTTTTAATTTGTTTTTCAACTCCCATTTTTCTGGTGTGCTCTATTTCTATTTTATTCCTCTTTTTTTATATACACAGAGATGATCTGCATCATCTTCATATGCCAGAGTGGGGGTCATACCACTCCGCGCCATACCCAGCGAGCCATTATTGGGGGTCCTCAACATGTGAGTGTATATCTATTTATCTACTTACATTTGAAATTTACTTAAAATACTGCACTATATTATTTTATTTGGTTTTCCTTTTATATGCTTATGAGAATATTCATTACAACAAGGATTTTTTGCAGAACAATTACTACACTATATTCCTAGGTGGGAATTATTCTGCCCAGACACTTAAGTCGGAGTTGAATTTAAGCTCCTAAAAATTGCAAGTGCGCATCTTACTGTCCTTATTACCTATCAGCATATGTAAACATACTACGCTATCGGTTCCTGTAGTTTCTCTTTTTTCATTGCACATAATTCCTAAGTACAACCCATGCACTACACCAACCTATTAGTTTTATTAACTTCATATGCTGTATTTACCAAAAAAAGCAAAAACTGTGACAAAATATTTTAAGTTTTAAAAATTATTTATATCTCATCTTGGGAAGGTAGAAAACATGTCCAATTAAAATAGATGCATTTCACTATATATGTTTGGTACATTTGTATCACTTAATAAAACATTAACAGCAACATGATTTGAATAATGCATCTAATAAATTGTTTTTTATAAAAAAAAATACAAAATGCATTAAATTTAGATTGTTTACAAGGTAGCAGTTGAACACATAGTCTCACTCAGAAAAAGACGGGTGAGAGTAAAGCAATCATCTCAAATATGTTGATAGCTCTTATGCAGCAAATTGAATTTTTCTAGACAGGAAAGTTGGAGAACAATGCACAAAGTAATTATCAATGATTTGCATACACACTGTGTACAGTGCAAATGAAAACATGTGTCATGCTATCAGCCTTGAAATAATCATTTAGCCATTTTTAAAGCGTGCACTTAAAATAGTGATAACATCCATTGGTTTACTTACCCATAGCTGAAATCCAAACAAAAGAGGAGGAAAAGGAGAATATATTTTGATAACCTAGTTCTTGAGCTATTGTCTATTTGCATGTTAGGGCTCTGTTATAGAGATTTATTGTCACATTATGATATAAGGATTTGCAATACACAGGGGTACAAATGTATATCAATGTTTTTCAAGATACTGTGTAAGTATTGTTTTTGTCTTACCCCTTGCTAACTATAATGCAGCAGTCGACTTTTGGTACCATTAAATAACATGTAACACAATAAAAAGTAGTTAATATAAATGAACATATCTGGTCCAAACACTTAATATGTGTCATTGAGCAGAAAAGGGTGAAGATACTGATCTCCATCCAACACAGAGAGAGGGGCAGGATAAAGCAATAATGTTTTGGTCGACTCTATATAGATATACCTATATAGAAGGTACATTGCTTAAATTCAGCGGGTCGCCTTGTCTGATCTGAGGTCTGAGTGGAGCTGAGTGGAGGGGTCGCCCACCCACTGTTCCTCCTTGAGGGGGGTCAGAGGAAAACCAGTCCGTCGGTCCCGATTATGGGGTGCCTCCACTCCGTCCGCCTCGGCAGCATGCGTTTACATAAGCAGCCGTGCGGCGGAGGGATAGCAGTCACTGCGGGGTCACGGGGGGTTTGCACCTCACAGCGGGTGAGAGGTCTGGCCTTGGAGGAACGAAGGGGGTGGCCCACCCTGCAAGAGCCTCATCCGCACAAGGTATATTGTGTAGGATAGACTTCAATAGTTCTGTGCAAGGTTACTAAGGGTTTGGGGATAATGCCGCACAGGTGACTTTTGAAAAGGGATATTAAGGTACGGAATTGTGCTACACACCCATCTTTTATTTAGGTAGCACACATTGAATATCTAAATGTACAGCATGTGCTTTCATTGAAGTCTTATTCAGCAACAGCAGCATGCTGGTACATATCCCCACCTCCCTGTTAGTGTAGGAAAGTCATCAAGTTTTGCTTTTGATTTTTGTTTCTGGACCCTAGCAATGCTCCCATCCACACAGTCACTTTCAGCAGCAAGGGATGCTGTGCCCTAGAGACAATTTTGGAGCAGTAAAAGGATGCTGGGCAGGGGTCCTATTTATCAACATTAATTATATTAATATATTATTTTGGTTCTTATTATATAAAAAAAAAAAAAAAACATTCTTAGACCGAAAGTCTCTGTTTACCTAAAAGGCCAACTGTAAACATTTTATTACATGAAATTAAGAACTCAGAATTGAACTGAATGGCTATAAAGACGTTCAAAATGCATTTATACATTAAAGAAATGTCTGAAGTTCAGAAAGTTTGAGAGGGGTGGGTCATCTACCCCAGTGGCAGGTGATATGTTAATTTACAAGATATGATCAACCAATACGGTTTGCCAGACAGGAATGTGTTTAGATTAGATGACTGCGGTTAAGTCTCAAACACAATTTCCTGAAGCGATAAAAACCCCATGGAAAATTCAGGTGGTTTCAAGTTTATTTATTTTGTGTTATTAAACAAATTCACAGGGTGTCACTTATAAGTGCTGGCAAAACATGTGTGTAAATCGAAAAAAAAATGATACATTTTTACAGAAATATATTGTCATATACAATAAAAGATATTGATATTAGTATAATAGTATCCTTTTATAAACAAGTGGTAAGAGTATTTGGGGGCAAAAGTCCTGAACAGGAATTTTTACGAAACTAGAAAATGTTACAATATTAATAAGTGGAGTGGAGAAACTTTATTATGAAGAATGGCTGAAAAAGTCCAAAATTAAAAAATGCTAAATAAATCTGTAAAGGGCGAATGCAAACAGTTCTTTAGGTGACGTGCTAATTACTAGGATAGTTTAATGGACAAAAGTTAATTGTGAATTGTGTAAAGGAGATTTCCACTACAGAAGCAGAAATAATGCATATGGCATACTATATATATATATATACCGTATATGGAATTTTTAACCCAATATCGGAGTACAACTCGAAAATTGCTTAAAGTTGTTTTATTTTATTGTTTTAGTCATTTTTTTTTTAGGGATTTGCATCAGTAAGAGTTACATGTAAAAAGTTAAACTTTATAGACTTTTTTCATGTACTATTATGTACTTTAATTATTCATGCAAATATCAAAACAGCTAATAAAATACCTTTCCAGTTCAGCAATTTGCTTGTCCTTATCATTTTTCTCATTTTCGACCTCCTTCAGAATTTGTAGAAGCCTGTCCACTTCTGCCTGGGCTTTTGCGCACTCCTCACGGTAATAGGAGACATCTTTGTCCAACTGTTTTAATCTGTCTGTAAGCTCTGGGTTTAACCTGGCATCTTCTTCGGCTTCATGGGCCTTTAAATGCAATATTACAGAAATTCTTAAAACATGCCAAAATAAGACAGGGGATATAGACATCAGGTCACAAATGTGAGGAAAGATGACCTTTGACAACAAACTGTTATAATATACGTTAAGGTCTAGTAATATTATAATTATATATATCAACTTTATATGTTGCTTTTCACAAAATGGATTGAAAGGGCTTAGTACACTTCTTTGAACCAAATCAGCAGCAGATAGACATAAAATGAGTTGGGTAAAGATATTTCAGCTGCAACGGACCTTTGAAAAATGAAAATCTAAGATCACTCTGCTAGGAACAAACAGTATCTAGAGTCCTGATGATTGAACAGGTTGTACAGTTGGTACATTAACCAACTGAATTATTGCATATCAACAGGGACATCATATGGCAAATTTAGACAACAATTTGGATTGTGATAAGATTTCAAATTATACAATCGCAGAGCTAATGACAAATCATAAACACCTGCCCTCGAAATATGTGCATTTTATTTGAATGTGTTCTATGTTTGGACCGTCCGTGTACAAGACATATTTGGAATCACTATTATGTATTTCAGGGACTGTGAGCATCTTTTAAATATTAATTTTAAGCAATATTACTTGTTACTGTAGCAAGACACTACAGTAAATCACGTTTCTTTCCTCACATTAGAGAACCATTGTACATAAACAATGATATACATATATGAATATATTTATGTATATAAAATGTCAAACAACATATATTTTCATGCACTGGATAAGGCAAATACACATAGTAAAATGACAAAATACATAAAGAAAAACACTGCAGGACAGTGCTTGTCACCTGCTTGTATCAACAAAATCACAAAGAAACAAAAAAAAAACACAACAGATAATTGAATACTTAGCATACCCCCTGTGCTTCATTACTCCTAACAGGTGTCTTCAAAGAGTAGGCAAGAGAAAAAGGAGGCAGGCAAGCAATAACTAAATTACATTCTAGTAAACAACATGCACAAAATAAATATTAATAAAGTACCAATACAGCTGTGAGAAGGTTTGAATTCTGTGCAATGAAAATGAAAAAAAGAAATAAACAAAAACAAACAAAATATAATTAAGATATTTCTAGAAAATATATTTAAATTACATGTTTAAAATCACGCAGACAGTAACTTACCATCTCAGGAAATATACTATCAGATGTCCAAAATATTTAGTAAAAAATAACTTGCAAATTAATTACATGTGCAATAAGTATACAACATTTTAAGAAGAACCTCTGTATCCCCCCCCCCCCTCAATTTTTAAGTATATTTATTAGCAAAAAAAACCAAACCTATATTTTACCACTTCACTTAGCCGTCATAAGCCTCAACCACAATCCTGCATTTATTTTTGTTTGCTAGCCATTCATGAAAATTATCTGGTATTGCAGGTTTGTTTTCAACATAGTAACACCGGTGAAGTTAGAATTCACTACCAACTTTTTTTGTCCTTGTTAATCATATGACTGACACTGATGTGCTGACATTGTGATGTTACCAACAAACAAAAATTTAGAATTTGCAGATTTGAGATCACATCACAAGTTTAATGTTATAGTCCAGTGGTTCCCAACCCAGTCCTCAAGTACCCCCTAATGGTCCAGGATGTAGGGATTACACAGTTGTGTCTAAGATGTTTTAGAAAAAAAACACTTTAAACATGACAGGGTAATTCCTAAATCATGGACTGCAAGGGGGTACTTGAGAACTGGGTTGGGAACCCGTCATAACCAGTCAATTAGGTAAACTGACATCAAATACATCATGGGAGCTGCAGAGGGCACAATATTTTTTTGAATTTTTTTTTTCAAAGCTCCCACTCACATGAAGTCATGTTAGCTGTATTTATGCTTGTTTTGCTTTTTTGCAAAAATGTTGTGATTTTTTAGGCGTTTGTTAATTTTTTTGAAAAAAACTAGTCCTTTTGACTGTTAAATTTCAATAAGGAAAAAATGTTCTGTTAATGTATTGATTTATCTTATTCAGCGTGATCGTGGCGATATCGTCCCGGGATCATTAGCTGTTCATATATAGGTAATTAACAAATTAAGGATTGTGATTAAGGCTTAGTCTTCTACTCACAGACATTCTATACAAATTTATTTTACTTTTGATCTTTTTGAAATTATTTGGAATAAACTTTCAGATTTAAAAAATGCTGCTAAAAGGTGTCTTTAAATATTCATATGAGAATATCTGCCAACTATCCATTGAGAAGGTTTAAATTGGATTATAGATGGGAAAGAGTAGGGAAACTGTAGAAAAAGAATCAGGAACCACACAGTAAGGGGGACCTTAAAGGAAACAAGCAGGCATGGGTAAAACTTTGCACCTATCACCAAATAACAAGCAAAACGTTTTCCTTAGCTATCTGTGCTCATGTATCTGTACCTTGTCCGTGCCTGACATTAATGCAAACACATGGTACATAGAAAACATGAGCATGTGCCAGCACAAAAAAAGGCCAATCCTCCTAGGGCAGGGATAGGCAACCTTCGGCTCTCCAGATGTTGTGGACTACATCCCCCATAATGCTCTTACACACATAATGCTGGCAAAGCATCATGGGAGGTGTAGTCCAAAACATCTGCAGAGCCGAAGGTTGCCTATCCCTGTCCTAGGGTAATGCTTATGAATTAATTACTAGGAATACGTTTGTCTCTGCAACCGAGTGGCAATTTTCATGTAGACTGTAGTGGATATACAAACCCAATCTACAGAAATGAAAGAGTATTACACAGTCGTAGAAAACATATATACACTTTGTGTTTTTTTTTTTTAATTCTCTGTAATAGAATAACATTTGGGGGGGAAAAAATACCTGCCGAGATTAGAATCTTACATGGAGAATAGTCATCATCATTATTATATTATTATTATTATTACATATTAGTATTATTATTGAAAAGCACTGCAGAATTTGATGGCGCTATATAAATAATAACAATAATAGTAATAACAATAATAATAATTATTGGTTAATAAACAAAATGCAAGCATGGCCTTCCATGCACAGTTAATAACACTGATTAAGTTTAAAATTTAGAAGCCTAAATACTTTAGGAACTTGGGTCAAGCAATCTTTTGGAAGGACCCATACTTGAACAGTAGCAAAAATGTTGCACAAGTGAACACAAGCAACACAGGCAAAATCCAACTTAAAGGACCACAATAGTGCCAGGAAAACATACTAGTTTTCCTGGCACTATAGTGTCTCTAGGTCCCCCCCACCCTCAGGGCCCCCCTCCCGCCGAGCTCTAGGGGTGGGAAGGGGTTAAACACTTACCTTTTCTCCACCGCCGGGCTTCTCCAGTCATCGACTGAATGCGCATGCGGGGCAGGAGCCGTGCCGCATTCAGCCAGTCCATAGGAAAGCATTCTCAATGAAAATCACAGTGAGAAGCGCGGAAGCGCCTCTAGCAGCTGTCAATGAGACAGCCGCTAGAGGCTGGATTAACCCATAGGTAAACATAGCAGGAAATATTGAGGAGGACAGCATTCCCAAAGTGTTTCTGCACAAAATGTATTAGGTTGTTTGCCCACACCTGTTTACTTTTGTTTATATTTTCTTTTTTTGATAATTTGTGTAGAATAAAAGTTTTTTTTCTAGTGACATCTACATTGCATTTGGGTAGCGTTGCTGGCATTCCCATGTCAGGAAATCTGAAATGTTTTTATTTATGTTTAAAAAGAACTGTATCAATATACACGTGCATACATTTCAAATAATTTACATAAACTAAACTGGATCAAGCTAAATCAGTTAACGTTTAATCACATCTCCCTTAATCACTTTTAGAGTTCTCTAAACTCACATCAGTTAGCAAGTGACTTTTTCTTACTTAGTTATGAAGACATTTATATTGCAAGCTAGCTCTCAAGTCCCCAAAAGTTGCTGTTTAGTGAACACGGGATTGCTAATGTTGCACTTCAAAATTAAACACTATTTCTCAGAAAAAGCAAAGTTCAGATTTGTGAGAGAAAATGCGCAATATCTATTCACTAAAACCACTACATTAAGATCTAGCGGTCCAGTGCTTAGAGCATCCCTTAAATGTAGTTTAAATAACTGTATGAATTAGTAAGTAATGTATCTAAAGAACATACATTTCCAAAATGTGGAATTGTAAAACGCTTTTTAATATGCATCAACTAAAACCTATTTTCAACAATAACCAATATAGTGTATCATACAGCACTAATCATCAGTGATATGGATATTTTTGACAATGTCAGGCACTTGGTACCAAGGAGCAACTCCTACAAGTCAGCCTTCTTCAGCATGCTGTGCATGTTGAAATAGCCAATTCACTGGAATGCGAGCCAGGAAGTGTAACTCCTGACTCTCTGATGCTACAATCTCCACATTTTAACTTATGTTAACCGTACTGTTAACCGCATATGGTTTTTGATTATAAGATAAATACTCAGATAGTACTAGACTAGCCAAAGAATGTTCACATATGTGGGAATTATGTGTTACATTGTAAAATGACATAATGCCTAAAATACTTCTCAAAACAGTTACCATGGCATATTATCGCTTCATATGGGGGCACAGAAAACAAAACCTACACAAACATGCTCTTCAATTACATTAAATTAATAAAACAAAATACTCATGCACATTATACTTTGCAGGATCCTTTAGTTATTTTCTGTACAAGACTATACACATATGTAAACAAGACAAAATAGAATATACAAACATATACAAGAACATTGGGCAAACATCAGCAGCATACCCCTCTGTTAGACCCTGCACAATCTTGTTACATTACAGAGGGAACATATGCCAATTGCAAACAATTGAGTTTTTGCTCATTTTTAGTCTCATAATTTCTGTTTTGGCTCATTGTCTGCATAGAAAAAAAGAAAGACATTGAAACTTGTATTCTTTAATTCACATATAGTTAATTAAGTTCATTGTGCCCATGTGGTAATTTCTGTTCACCCTGATAAAAGGTTTGTTTTCCCTTTTACCTAACATAATTTTAACAAAACATTTTCTAAACTTTTGAGAACGGGTTATTTTAATCTATTGGTTGGCTATTTTAAATTCTTTATTTTGGCAGTCAACATGGTATAGACAAAATACATTCGATAAGGCATATGATTACAGTTAACAATTCGCTAGCATTTGGCAAGTGATCGATGTTGACTGCAATTTTTTATTATTTAAAGTGGTGTGGCTTGCTACCGCCATAATCCTGCCTCGGGTGGTGGTTGTAGTAGGTGTGAGTGTTAAGGTCAGGTATGGCTGTGTGTCGTCAGAGGATGAGATGTGTTTTGGTGTATGTCAAGAGCGGACTGGATGCTGTGAAATTTCAGCTCCCCATATTGGAGTGGGTGTATGTGGTTACTCGCATGGAGCTGGGGGGGTAGGTGGTCCTTAATGAGCTAGTGTTCCCGGTCTTGGCCCATAGAGGCCTGGGAGGTGGTGTCGATGGTTGGCTATTTTAATCCGTTTTCCAATTTATGCATTATTATACACAAAGGGATTTCACTAGTTTTGAAAGTAACTGCTATAACTAAACTGCCCTAGCATTATCAAAAAATATAATAAAATAATCCTTAAAAAGATATTTGAATTTTCTAATTAAAGGAACACTATAGAGTCAGGAATACAAACATGTAGTCCTGACATTATTAGCTCCCCGGTTTCTTTTTCTGTGGAGTAAAAATGCATTTTGACTGAACTTTTCCCAACAGCTGCGCTGGTCTGACCGCAGATGGCCCCGCCTCCATGGCTGAGATCATTGTTCTTGATGATCTCAGCCAATCCAATGCATTCCTATAGGAAAGCATTGTGAGGTTACAGCGCATGTCATACTGGAAAGCCAACAAAAGCATTTATAGTATGTTTTAAAACGGTTTACTTTCAAGTACCATATAGCTTGTAGAAATTAAAATTATAAACATTTAATGATTTTTTAATGAATCCATGTAATTCCACCTTCTAAATGTGGAACTAGAATCTAATTCTAATTCTGGGTCTAAACTGATCTCACATGCTTGTGATTTATAAACCATATACTGTATTTAGAAAGTTGTTTTCCTCTAAAACTAAACAAAATCAATTGTATTCTCTCAACTGACAAACATTCGCTTACATAAATTCGTCAGCGTGAATGCGGAATTCATTTTTATTATTAACTACGCTTGGTGCATAATTTTTCAGCTCTGAACATTTGATAAATATTATAAAATCATGGGTGTTCCAGTTCTCCGCCAAACGGCAAAGACTTCATGGTAGATACAAGAGACTTTTAAAGATGATAAGGCATATAAAAGGCATTGCCAATAACAGTGTATGTGATTGCAAAACAAACTGGAATTACTAGATGCAGATGACAATAATCAGTTGGGTCAACTTGGAGATGGAAAGATGAGCAAGAATTAAATCTTGCGAAACACAAACCATAGAGATTAACACATAACAGGCTGGGGCATCATAGTTTAGCTCTGGGACTCTGAGTAATAATAATTAGTTGTTCTGTCCTTGTGGTTTCCAATGTGAAAACCACATGTTAGCCAGACAATGATTAAAGCAGAGCCACTGCTTACTTTAATTATCGAAAATCATCTCAGCATTTGGAAAATAATTGCTGGGAGAGCTACGAACTCAAATGCTCTACTGGAAACCGACAGAAATGCCGGTGGGTCAACAAACTGGATTTGATGAAAAGCAAAAAAAAAAATCATGAGAAACTAAAAGCAAGGTGGCAGTGGCTGAACAGATGTGACAGTGGTGCCAGTGTATATATGGAAAATGTGAGTTTATCTATGTATGAATCTGTTTTAATACATGTCTGTGTTTGTTTGGCATTACATACAAATGCTTGCAAAAGGCAAAACTCTGAAAAAAATTGATGAGATTTGTTCTAAGAAATGTTCAGTATGATTTTTTTTTTACATCAATATGTATAAATGTCCAATTTAGTGCTTGATTATAATATTGAATAATGCAAATTGCTTCAACCCCTTAAGGACCAAACTTCTGGAATAAAAGGGAATCATGACATGTCACACATGTCATGTGTCCTTACGGGGTTAAGGGGTTAAAAATGCAAAAAAAAACATTTTGTTTGTTCTTTGTTTTGTTTTTTAAATCCACTAGATTATATTAACCAAAAAAAGTGCTGATGTGAATATGATAATGTATCTACTCCATTTTAAAATGAAGAATCTATTAAAAATTAAGAATTAAAGATATGGTAAAAAAAAAATAGATTATGTCATCTTTTCTAATAATACCATAATATAGCATACCTTTCTTGCTCTTTGTCGTTTACATTTCTCAAAAGTATTCTGAGGAACTTTTTTTTATTATTTTATATGTTAAGTTACTGTAAATAAACAAAACATATTGAGCATTTCTACAATATCTGATTAGAATTTAATTCAATCAGAAGGGTTAGATAGGCCAACCAACTAACATATGATGTGTTTCAATCCTTTGTCATGTGATTTATGATTAATCACTACAAGTTACCAAACACCCCTTCTAATAATATATTAATATGTAGGATTTTCTATAGACAAGCCTTATCCACCAAACCACACAAGATGCAATAGAAATGAAGGGGTGTGACTTTATTACACCATCAAGTAAAATTAACCAATATTTAGGGATAGAAAAAAAAAAGAATAAAGAAAATACAATGGCAATTTTTCAAACATATGCGATAAATAAAAATGTAACACAATAGTGTACACTTTGCTAATTATCAACAAAATATACACTATAGGGCAGGGATAGGCAACCTTCGGCACTCCAGAGGTTGTGGACATCCCCCATAATGCTCTAACACCCATAATGCTGGCAAAGCATCATGGAAGGTGTAGTCCAAAACATCTGGAGTGCCAAAGGTTGCCTATGCCTGCTATAGGGGTTTGTTTTTTCTTTGCATTTTAGTTTGCCATATCATTGTAAGACTTAGATTATGAAGACTTATGTTTAAATAATGCATGCTACCCTGATGCTTTTTCAATGTGGTTCTAAATTGAAATTGTCACTTCAAAAAGCATATTTGATTTTTCTGTTTTATGTGTTTTTTTTTGTGTTTTCAAAACATTCAATGCAAGGCTGTGCTGGGCAATTTTGATTTACTTTGTGTGGAAACTGTGAATTTGTATCTTTACACAGAGTGCCAGGTTAAAAGATACCGCTCACACACGCGCATGAAGTGCAGAACAGAACATACGTGCTTGTAGATCCAGAAGGGAATGTGTAAAACACTTACGTCTATGGTAGACCTCAACTCAGTAAGAGCACTTCAATGTATATTGACTGTTTATTTAGTTACTCATAACTAACAATTTGAGAAGCGAACCTGATGATATTAAATACAGCCATCAGGGCAATAAAATAGAAAGTATATCTAGTACATACCGTGTGTATATATGTATGTATGTGTTATACATACACACACACACACAGGCCAAAGGATCGTGCAAAGTATTACAAACAATTGGTGGTTTCTGCATGCAGTGGTGCTGCACAAAGCTGAGTAAATAAATATTATATTTTTATATTTTGATAACAATTCAATAAATAATTAACAAAACTGAAATGCAGCCAAGCTCATACACAAAGTGGGAAGAACAACATATTGAGTAAGGGTAAGCTTCTCTTTGGAATAATGTGAATGGTCTTCCGTGCATTAATGGTACGGTAGGGATTTACAGTAGTTTAAAAAGAAATGGTTAAGAATGCAGGGACTCGGTAAGCAAGTGCATGGCAGGATGTGTTATGGTATGGAATTAATGGTGAGCCGGACCGGTAGAGACTTACAGGGTTGTACATCTGATTGAACAATTGCTCCGCTTGCTACATTGGAAAGTTGGGAAGGATCGAAAACACAGACAGGAAAAGAAGGAAAATTTCAGGAAAACATCAAAAAAACTCCACAAACCCAGTGCGTTCACACAATAGACCTTGCCATGGATTCGTAGAAATTCAAGTTACTATACATTCCACTGTGAAAGTGAGAGGCACTGGGGAAATACAAATGTTTGTTTTGGCTTCTAAAAGAGAATACTGAGAATCAGAAAATGTAATGTTTGTATTACTTTCCCTTTTTAAATGTTAAATAATCCATGAAATAAAGAAAGCTGTCCACTTCTGATGATGCATTAAGTGCAGGACTTGGGCAATGATTCACCGGGAGTACTTTCAACTCATATTATAATTCATCTTTGAAATTTTCGAAGATTATAATAATAAAAGATTAATTAAGCAATGTTATTCAATGTGTGTAATTCATTTTTCATAGTGCAAATCACTGGGGTCAAGTAATGAAGACTGTACCTGCAGTGAACAGATTAGGGTGAAGATTAAAATATATATAAACAATCATTATCAACGATCCATTTTAAACTTCTTCAAAGAAGTAAAATAAATATTAGGAGTCTTTGGTTTCTTAAAAGGAACAAAACTAATCATTTTCTATTTAACAATCACTGTTTTTAATGTACATGCTAAGGTGGTTTAAAACATTCTACAGGAGTAACAACTACGAATACTTGCCATATTAAAAAAAAATTAAAAAAAATCAGAAAGTGAAAAGAGAATTATTCATTAAGAAGAAACTTCAATGTTTTCTCAAGATGCGGCCATCTCGAGAAAAAAAGGTCATAGTTTTTTTATCGGTATTTTGTGAAAAGCATGATGACTGATCACAACTTTTTTTTTTTAAAAAGTTGAAATTGTTCATTTAAGTTTTTTGTTTTTCTTTTGAAAATTAATTTTGCAGGTTTAAAGAGTAAGTATTGTTTGTTCGAATAGAATCTGACATTTATGTTCCATTAAATTACGTTCTCTATTTCACATGACAATTTTTTTTCTTCAAAATTATGTAGACTACTTTTAAACAGGGCTGTTGAGAGTGATCTGGAATGTAAGGGGATCAAGAACATCAAACATTTGTAGCTCTCAAACACAGACACTCTGGCTTCTCATTTATTGCTAGAATGAACTGTAATTTATCAATCTTAAGGATAATGTCATGTGCACTAAGTAAAAGGACGAGAGTGAGTATGCCCTCTGGATAATTTGCATTGTCACAATGAGTATCAACCCACACAAAAATATTGATGTCAAGTTCCCATGTGAAACTCATCCATTTCTGACATGCTGCATTAATGACTAATCAGGTAAATAAAAGAAAAATAAGTGATTGTCATAATTCAATCAATGATTAATTAAAACAAGTTCATATAATTAAAGGTATAGATTCTATATACAATTATTTGGGCTGAAATAAGAAAACGTCAAATGCATCATTCTTGGAAGAATACATTTTCTATGTTGCATCACATTGCAAGCTTGTGAGCCCAATAGTATTGAATGAGACGGTTATTTTGTGCAAAAGTTTTACCCATATGTTTTTAAAGTGACAGCAATTCCATTTGAAATATAGGGAAGAGAGAGGGACAAGGGGAACTTAGACAGTGTCCTAATGGTACAAGGAGTTAAAGCCTAGGGGAAGTTTAGATAAGGTCGTAATGGGTGGGGTAAGGGGGAGGTAAGGGAAGATTAGAAAGGATTCTAATAGATGATGAGCCCAAAGAGTGGAGTAGCTAGAGAGGGACCGATTAGTGCCTTTATTATTTTCACACCTATAGGGCCAAATTTGTCCATCATTGTAATAAGAAATCAGTCTACGGTCACATGTGGTTTACATGACATTAATTTAAAAAGGCATATCAATAGTTAAACAAACACCTGCATTGTTAATTGATACAGATTGCCAATTTTAATGGTATTCATTTTGACATGACCCAATAAGTGTAATATCTGATGATATTATATGATATATCTGCATATAGGCCAATAAGACAGAAAAATGATGATGCTGTTAGCATGTCGCTATTATCAAAATAAGTATTAAACAATACTTAAGTGAGAATCGTTTTTTAGGACAATTTTATTTATCAAAACTTAAGGGACCATCAAAGGACTGGCATATAATTATAAATAGATATGTCTGATCTCACACCCTAGTTTTATCTAGTTTACGTGGACTCTTCCCTCAAACATTATTGTTTCAGTTTTTCCAAACACCCATCACAAAGGACAATAAATGATATTTTACTCCAAGTTCAAAGACAGCTTTGAAGCTACGTCCTGTACAATGAAGCCTCAGTGCCTGATTACATTATCAGGAGACAGGAGAAAACGTCCAGATTTTTACTGCCACTTCCAAAATATTATGCGGCTCAGACTTACCTTTTTCAGCTGTGCTTCTAACTTGTTGCACTCCTCTTTTTTTTGTTCAATTGCCATTTCCAGAGATTTTAATTTTGAGTCTCTTTTCATTCCTGATGAAGCTAATGATGACGCATGTTCTTTCATGTCAATCAAACTTGACTAAAAAAAAAAAGAAAAACGTAGAAAAAGAACCGACACAGTTGTCAAGTATAAAACAAAAAATATTGAAACAAAATACCAAAATATTTTTTTACATGCAATATGGTTTTTCTAAGAATATTGAATCATTTGGAAAGTTTGTCCACTTCCTCGCATGCATTTTTCATAACAAAAAACTTAACTTTTTTCCAAAATTTACAGCTTAGTAAGTACATTATTGTCAGCATCCCTATGGAGCTATAGTAAGGATTCCACGGGAAGTGTGACTTAGTTAATGTTCAGGTTAGATCTGTTTTCATTCTGGGTAATATCACTACAGGCTTGTATTATTTGCATAAGATAATATCAGTATTAAAACAGGCATACACCATATATCTTTTTAGATAATTGGTAAATGGAAGAAGATTTGGGAGAAAGCTGGGTTGGGAAACCAATTGAAAGCAAGGGATCCACAAATGTCCCTGATGACAGCACCAAGCAAAGTGCTTGTCAATCATACAGCAAGTCTCATCAGTTAGTTTCTTTGCATCTCATCA
Source organism: Pelobates fuscus (assembly GCF_036172605.1). Taxonomy (NCBI): domain Eukaryota; kingdom Metazoa; phylum Chordata; class Amphibia; order Anura; family Pelobatidae; genus Pelobates; species Pelobates fuscus. The sequence continues at coordinate 164,582,933 of NC_086323.1, read as the reverse complement.
ACTTAGTCATTTTCAGATTCTTGGCTTTGAAATACTGTACATGGAAACTACCAGAAATGCCTACAAGGTAGTGGGCATAAAAAATAATTGTCGGGCCTCTGTACAAGCACATCTCATTCCTTGACCAGCTGCTCCAATTTTCATTAGCTGTGTTATATAAGTTACATAAGTACCTACTTTTGCAAGGCTGGGTCCTTCTTTCAGTCACATCAAGATGAAGGTAGAAATCATCTGATAACTGACCAATGATATCCTTAAATAACTTACAATAATACTTACAATGTAGGCGACCTACCTCTTTTTCAGTCAGCTCAGCCTGCAAAGCGTTGACTTTATCTTTCAGATCTTTATTTTCCTTTTTGTAATTTTCGATCTCTTCCAATCTTTCACGATCATCCCTTTCCCTTTGTTCTTTCAAACGTTCAATTATTCTCTCCTAAAAGAAAGATGCAAGTCTTAAGTCAAAAATAATAAACACTGTCTTTAAAATTGGCTGATCACCATCATATGGCACCAGAAACATCTACTACTAAGAATTTCTTATAATGTAGGTAATTTTCTTTAATAAAAAAAAAAATGTTGGCTAGATTTGCCGGGTACAGACAAATGCTACCTCACAGTAAAATACTAGATACAATTATGTGACTAGATTGTTAATATTATTGTATTCTAGTTCTTGCAGTATTAGTATACAACATTTAAGATAACATTTACAAAGGGGGTGGGATTTGCTGGTTTTGTCCCAAATTGTGTTTTGTTTGCAGATGCTCTCCAGCCCAAATCTAACCAGCCCACCATGGTATAAGCATCAAAGTTCCTTTTCCTTCACATTGGATCACTTGGAACCACTTGACATAAAAAATCACTGATTTTGATTGGCTGCTGACATCATACCCTCTCTATATCCTTGTTGGAAATTTTCAAAACAATCCAGAGATGACCTCTTCCACCACATATCTTCATTACGTAATTACAGTTAAAGCTACTATATACCTTGTTTATAAAATAATACTGATCTTTGGGCAATATATATGTTTTTTCAACTGGCTTATAGAAAGACATTTGATAACATCTTACTAGCTTACAAGTGGTGTTTGATTTGTTTGAACAAAATAACGGGAGCACCAGCAATGTCAAACTCAAATGTGAAACTTTGCCATTTCAACTCCTAGCATACAATCTATTTCCAACATTTGTATCACACTCCATATTGTGCTGTATTGCTTGTACTGCTTGTGGATTGAGAAAAAAAATAAAGTTTACAAATATATTTCTATGTACTCAAAAAGAAAAAAAAAAAACAAAAGGCTTGGGGGGGGGTTTACACAAAAGAATGCCAGTGAGATAGAGCAAAATAAAAACAACGTTTAAATCACTCATATATATATAATTAAGCAATTAAATAAATTATGACAAATACATTATGAAACGTTTTCCAAATTCCAAAAAAGCAGCTTAGTGTATAAAATCATTATATTACGTTTCTGCTTAGTACTTTAGTAAGCAGAATAAATGAAAATGATCATTGTATTCCTAAATTAGTAAAAATCCCACCTGTGTAGTAAGAACATCTGTATGTCTCAAATCATTTGTCTGGCATATATTTTACAACTCCCATGTTTTTACAACAGCTAAGAATTTGGAGCAGTATGCAAATGAAACACTCTGTGACCTCCCACCCCACTGTAGCAATACAAACTAATTACCCCTGTCATCGTGCCCTTGGAGCAAACGTTACATCATTTCCCTGAGTGCAGCTTTGAGAATCACTGCAAACTCTACAAAATCAACCTCTCGTCCAAAATCTGAGCCTCTTGTTTATTTGTTCAGAAGCAATAACTCATAATAAAAGTCAATAAAACAACTGTTTAGCACATAATCTAATACAATTTTGGAACAACATGTGGCTCCCATGATCTTTCCACAGTAATTTTCGCTAAGTGATTACTTAGTGCTAGAGTACATAACCGTGCCTTTTAGTAAACAGCCAGTTCCACGCCAGTCAATTGAAGGACGAAGACTTACTGTACCTGTCATCAGTATGAATTACAATGCCTCAATACATCTGTAAAAAGGCTCAGCTTGATTAACAACTAACATGTAGAAGCCTACACAATGTGTTTCTTTTTCCGATGTGTTTGCATTGGCAAGAACTCCATGTTCACTTACAGAATTGTATTTCTTTGATTTGATTTTATTTTCGCTAGGTTCATCATTTGCATTTCTCTTATTTATCACATTAGCAAGAATTGAGTTTGAATATTTCTGAACATCTACCCGACAGGCTCAATTGCTAAAATGGTATGTAAGTATTGGCAAGACGAAAGGTTACGTTTATCAAGCCCAAACCAAAAAAAGGAAAGCTCTTTGAAAGGCATTCAATTTATTCCCACACGTTCGCAGTTGATATTCGGTTCGTGCAATTTTTCCACCATATGGAATAAAAGTTTGAGCACAAAATATGGTGCATGCATGGCTTAGCCCTGAAGAATGTATAACAGGACAGATATTATATACCTAACCGCTAAATCACGGTGACTTTTTTATTGGTACTTTTAGTGTTTTAACAACCAACAAAAAAAAAAAGCCTTGTTTGCCTAGCTAAAATCACTTTTAAGAATCCGTTAATAGATGGGATTCACTAAACTATGGTAATTGCACAATAAACTACAACTTGAATATTAAAAAATGTCTCTTAATAACCACTATGAGAAATTAGTACATTAAACAGTATCTTTTCAATCAACACACCAACTAATTCTTACATTTAACCAAAAACGATCACACAGGAATATAATATTAACAGACAGTTATAGTTATGAATCAGTGCCAGTTAAGATGTGATAGGTGTTAAGCCTTTCTGGACATATACAGTGTTTATTACTCAGATGAATCGCTGGGAACAAAAAGCACTTCTATATTCACTGCAACATTTTGTTGAGCATAACTATGTAAGGCGAGAGGCACTATGTATTTTTATTTTTACGTTTTTCAATTTTCTCAAGATAACAAGTCACAAAAATATTACAAATACATGGTCTCTCTGGGCTTCCCTACAACATCTGCATTTTTTATTTATTTTAAACAGGGAGGATGTCTTACCCCCAAAAGCATTGAACTGGAATGATATCTAAATAATGTTTGGTTCTCCAACATAAATATATTGTGTTAAATTGATTAGAAAAACAACAAAAAACATCAAATTGGAATTGTCCACGTGGATATCAGTATATAGATGCAGCAGAACTAGTTGCACAATTTCTGTGGTAGAGCCATATTCTCTGTGTGCAGCTCAGGCAGTATCTGAATGTGTTCTTTGGGCCTTTTGAGAACATTGAGTATATCTTTGCAGTAACTGATGGAGAGTTATAGAGGACTAGAACACAAAACTAACATAACACAAATTAGTGGATTAATGGGCAATTTAACCATTATAACCAAAACAGTTCGGTGTAGTGGTTATGTTGCCAATAGTCTCTCTGTGCTAAACCGAATTGGCACAGCTTGACAAGTAAAAAACAACTAAGTTCTCCAAGGCACCCAGGGACCACCTTCTTTGCAGCTACCTCCCCACATTGCAGGTGCCTACTCTGCTAAAAACTTACCTGGCCGGGGAGTGTTCCTGCTCCCTCGTGTGCGCCGTCTGTAGTGAAGCCGGGGCTGGAATATGATGTCATATTCCAGCATCATTAAACCACAGTGAGGAGCAGATAGAAGATCCCCACTGGACCCCAGGGAGAAGCCCCCCATCGGCTCCAAAAGGGAGGGAGCATCTGCCCCTTTCTTACGCAAGATGCTACCAAGGAGCTTGTCCATGCTCTAGTAATTTCCCGCATGGACTACTGTAACCCTCTCCTGATTGGTCTCCCCAAAAGCCGTATTGCCCCGCTACAGTCTGTAATGAATGCTGCAGCTAGACTGATTTTCTCTCTAGTCGGTCCTCTCACACCTCGCCCCTCTGCCAGTCCTTACATTAGCTTCCTGTATCCTACAGGAGTCAATTCAAAGTGCTAACCCATACATTTAAAGCACTGAACAATTTCAGCCCCTCTTGTATCTCTTCACTGATCCATAGGTATGCCCCTCCTCGTACCCTCCGTTCTGCCCGTGACCACCTCCTGACCGCTGCTCGCACCCGTACGGCCAACTCACGCTTGCAGGACCTTTTGCGGGCGGCTTCTCTCCTATGGAATAGCTTGCCTACTGCCATCAGACTCTCCCCTAGTCTTCAATCATTTAAGAAGGGCCTTAAAACCCATCTCTGCAGGAAAGCTTATAGCCTCCCAGCGTAATCTCTACCTTACATACCTGTCTCTTGCTCTCTCCTATGGGACAGTGCTTTGCTCTCTCCTCCAGCTCTGCTTCACTCCTACTTGATATTTCCTGTCCTAATGTTTCTAATACCCCACCTCCTATAGTCTGTAAGCTCGTTTGAGCAGGGTCCTCTTCAACCTATTGTACCTGTAAGTTTTCTTGTAATTGTCCTATTTATTGTTACATCCCCCCCTCTCAAAATATTGTAAAGCGCTACGGAATCTGTTGGTGCTATATAAATGGCAATAATAATAATAATGTGTGTGCAAGAATGTGTAAGTGTGTGTGTGTGTCTGTCTGTCAGCGTGTGTGTCAGTGAGTGTGTGTGTGTGTCTGTCTGTGTCTGTCTGTGTGTCAGTGTGTGTGTCTGTCAGTGAGTATGTGCGTCTGTCAGTGTGTGTGTCTGTCAGTGAGTATGTAAGTGTCCGTCAGTGTGAGTCTGCCAGTGTGTGTCTGCCAGTGAGTGTGTGTGTGTCTTTCAGTGTGTGTGTGTCTGCCAGTGTGTGTGTATGTGTGTGTCTGTCAGTGTGTGTCTGTCAGTGAGTGTCTGTGTCTGTCAGTGAGTGTGTCAGTCAGTGTATGTCAGTGAGTGTGTGTCTCTGTTTGTGTCTGTGACTGTGTGTATCTGTCAGTGAGTGTGTCTGTCAGTGAGTGTGTCTGTCAGTGAGTGTGTCTGTCAGTGAGTGTGTCTGTCAGTGAGTGTGTGTGTGTGTCAGTGTTGCATTGGCTGCGAGTGGATAGTGGAGTACCTGGAGGTGCATGAAGGCACGCAACGCCACGTCACATTCCGACGTGACTTCAACATGCTCCACCTTCACAGGGTTTCAAGAAGTAGTGGGAGGATCAGATTTGGCACAGGGTGCGGACGGCACTGTGGAAGCACTGTGTGTAGGAGGGGCAGTGTGTGTTTGTGTGAGGGGTGCAGTGTGTGCGTGGGGTGCAGTGGAAGCAATGTGTGTATGGGGCCAGTGTGTATATGAAGGTGTAGTGGGGGCAGTGTGTGAGTGCAGTTGGGGAAGTGTGTGTATGGGGGTGCAGTGTTTGTGTGTGGGAGCATTGTGTGTATGTGGGTGCAGTGTGTGTGTGGGGGGGGAGACGTGTGTGGGGGTGCAGTGTTTGAATGGGGAGAAGTGTGTGTGGGGGCAGTGTGTGTGGAGGAGAAGTTTGTGTGTATGGGGGGCTGTGGGGCAGTGTGTTTGGTGGGGCAGTGTGTATGGGGGCTGTGGGGGCAGTGTGTTTGGTGGGGCAGTGTGTATGAGGGGCTGTCGGGGCAGTGTGTTTGGTGGGGCAGTGTGTATGGGGGGCTGTGGGGCAGTGTGTTTGGTGGGGCAGTGTGTATGGGGGGCTGTGAGGGCAGTGTGTTTGGTGGGGCAGTGTGTATGGGGGCTGTGGGGGCAGTGTGTATGGTGGGCTGTGGGGGCAGTGTGTATGGGGGGCTGGGGGCAGTGTGTTTGGTGGGGCAGTGTGTATGGGGGGTTGTGGGGGAAGTGTGTATGGATTGCTGTGGGGCAGTGTGTTTGGTGGGGGCAGTGTGTATGGGGGGCAGTGTGTATGGGGGGCAGTGTGTTTGGTGGGGCAGTGTGTATGGGGGGCTGTGGGGGCAGTGTGTTTGGTGGGGCAGTGTGTATGAAGGGCTGTGGGGGCAGTGTGTGTGGTGGGGCAGTGTGTTTGGTGGGGCAGTGTGTATGGGGGCAGTGTGTTTGGTGGGGCAGTGTGTTTGGTGGGGCAGTGTGTTTGGTGGGGCAGTGTGTATGGGGGGCTGTGGGGGCAGTTTGGTGGGGCAGTGTGTTTGGTGGGGCAGTGTGTATGGGGGGGCAGTGTGTTTGGTGGGGCAGTGTGTATGGGGGGCTGTGGGGACAGTGTGTTTGGTGGGGCAGTGTTTATGGGGGGCTGTGGGGACAGTGTGTTTGGTGGGGCAGTGTGTATGGGGGGCTGTGGGGACAGTGTGTTTGGTGGGGCAGTGTGTATGGGGGGCTGTGGGGGCAGTGTGTTTGGTGGGGAAGTGTGTATGGAGGGCTGTGGGGGCAGTGTAAAACAAATGTTTTTTTGTTTTTTTTAATTAATAAAATATTATTTATATCCCCCCTCCCTTCCTACCTTTGCCCAGGGAGGGGGAATATTACTTCCAATCCCTGGTGGTCTGGTGGAATCCCTGGCGGTTCTAGTGGGGGAGTGAACTCTAGCCTGCACCTCCTGAGGCTAGAGTTCACTCTCGCGAGAACAGAGTGTTGCCATGGTAACCACGGCAACGCTCCGTTCTCGCGAGAGGAGACCCGGCGGAGCTGCAGGCTAGAGCTCCTCCCGGGTCTCCTCTCTCCGTGCCGGCTGCCCAGTAATATGCCTGCGGACCGGTGAGGGCACTTTCACAATCCTCCCCCCCCCCCCCCAGATCCGCCACTGGTCAGACATTTATTCAATAGCACACTGAAGCTGAAAAATCAGGACAATTATTATATAGAGCTCTTTTAATTTGAAATCAGTAGGCCATCACATGCTATTGAACAGTGCTCCTCAACCTTCTCAACCTCAACCTTCTCTCACCCAAGGCACACCAAAGCACTTCCTAGAATTCCACGGCACACCACAAGCAAATATATATATATATATATATATATACACAAAATAAAGAATCCAGCGCACTCGCTTATTCACTAAACAATGATTTCAAATCTTAGAGATTGTAATAGTTTTGTTTAAAAACAACTCACCTAGGCAAAAAATGATATGGGTTTAGTTACATTATATGATCATACATTGCATAAGCCTGCCAACTACGTCAAAGTACCCCATATTCGGCAGGACCTATCCTAGTAGCAGCCTAGTAGCAGTGTTTGAATGGATGTATTTGTGTGTAGTTTTGGTGTTTGAGTGTAGGTGTGTGTTTGTATACAATGTTGTTGTTTTTAATATAGGGATGTGCTTCTATGTAGTATTGGTGTTTGATTGGCGATGCGTATTTGTATGTAGTGTTGATGTTTGAATTTGAATGCTGGGATATATGCACACAAACACATATGCAGCTACACACGTATATACAGATACACACACATTGACATGCACATACACATGTACCCACACAGTATCTGTGTGTGTGTCAGTGTCAGGGCCGCCATCAGGGGGTGAAAAACATGACGGTTGTAACGGGCCCGGCGGCCCTGGGGGGCCCTGGCCCCACATGGAGCGGCGAAACTGCCGCAGGTGCATTTGCACTGGGGCACATCAGGTGACCCAAGCATTTAGAGCCACCCAATGAACCATATCTTCAGGGGCCTGGTCAGCGCTGCAGCCATGTAACAGCGCGACAGGGCCCCTTTAAAAAAAATTGCGGCTGGTCACTTCCTTCCAGCTTACTTCGCGCGCGAGGGGGGGGGGGGGAGGGGGGGGGGCGGGGGGACAGCCGAGGAGAGTAGAGGCATCCACTCCCATCATCCCCAGCCACCCTACTGCAACGAAAAGGTAAGGAAGAGGAGGGTGTCTGTGTATGTATATATGTCAGCATGTATGTGTGTGTGTGTGTGTGTGTGTATGCCTGTATGCCTGTATGTATGTATGTATGTATGTATATATCTATCTGTATGTATATATCTATCTGTATGTATGTGTATGTATGCCATTATGTATGTATGCCTGTATGTATGTCTGTATGTTTGTATGTCTGTCTGTATGTATGTCAGTATGTATGTCAGTATGTATGTCAGTGTGTATGTACGTCAGTGTTTGTGTGTCTGTATGTCAGTATGTGTGTGTGTGTGTCTGTATGCATGTGTCTGTATATGTGTGTGTGTCTGTTTCAGTTTGTGTGTGTGTGTCAGTATGCCTGTATGTGTATATGTCTGTTTCAGTATTTGTGTCTGTTAGAATGTGTGTATCTTTTTGTGTGTGTGTCTTTGTCCTTTATGTCTGTGTGTATATTCCTGTGGGCGGGATTTGGAGGCGGGGCTTGGAGGCGGGCATCTGGGGGCCCAGACCTTGAGCTGTGTTAGGGGCCCCCAAATTTCTGATGGCAGCCCTGGTCAGAGTATATGTGCATACACACACACGGACAGATACACAAGTTGCAGTTTACATACTTTTAGTCATCCACCTGCTTTCATACTTCTTGGTTGAGCATGATAAGAGTCTGAGACTGCCTGCAGTGCTTTCCCTTTATCTCCCGCTGTGTTCCTCCTCCGTCCTCCTAACCTCTGCATGGTCTGTAAGCTGTGAGAAAGTGCTGACATTAAAGAGGCCTGGTCGGGCTGCTAAAGGGACGCATCACCCGACTGGACCCTTATTCAGGCCAGTCTATCGGGTTTGCTCCAAGTACAACCCGATGGTCCCCTAAAGACTGTTGGCCTCAGCACACCAAGAACAGTGCTGTGGCACACCAGTTGCAAAGCACTGCTATAGAACATAAAATAAGTACAAAATTCTACTGAGCACTGAGGATTTGAAATCTGTAGAGCATTACCTGGAGCTCTGCTAATTGAGAAGGGCATTTCATTTGATAGGGTTAAATGTGTCTGCTAACTAAATATGGTCAATGAAAATTAATATGATGGATACACCAATAACTGGACAAAAATGACCAACTTGTAAATGGATTAATGTAGCTGTATTATCAGTGATATTGGATACATCTTTGCTTGGTGAATATAGAGAAAATCATCACATGAGACTCAATTTTACATTCTGAACTTTGGTTCAAATGGTCAAAGAGCTAAATAATTGCTCCTTTGGAAGCAAGGAGTAAGAAGCCTACAAGAAATATAAAT